>NC_064600.1:24277190-24577190 GCF_943734735.2 Anopheles gambiae | reverse complement strand
TATGTTCCCAAGATGATTCGTGTTCTAAATCGTATAAGGACCTGATCAAACTGTTGAAACAGCACTTAGCCCCAAAAGTTAACGTGGTGGCAGAGCGATACAAGTATCGCAAATGCGAACAAGCGATAGGTCAAACAATAACGGAGTTTATTATCGAACTAAAAGCGTCCTCACAATCTTGTGATTTTGGAACGTTTTTGCAACAAGCGCTACGCGATCAATTCGTAGCAGGGGTGCATAACTCCGGGTTGCGCACTAAACTCCTTACCGAAGAAGGTCTCACCTTCGAAAAAGCGTATGAGATTGGCAGAAGCTGGGAAGCGGCGGAGCACGAGTGTAAAGAGATGCAGGAAGCATCAAAACTTGCAACGCTAAAGCCACGCACAGCTTGGAAGCCGTCAGAAAAATGCCAGCTAAACAGAATAGAAAAGGGCCAACGCATGCGGGATCTAAGCCTTCATCGGAACGCGACAAAAACTGTTTCGATGTGGTTTGGTCCTGCCAAACAATGGACGTGTTACGCATGCGGAATGGTTGGTCATGTGTTATCGTTGTGTCGGTCAAAAAACAAAAAAAAAATCGAGTGGCTGAGCTCGTGGATGCTACGGAGCAGATGAACCTGAACCAGTTGAAAGATGCTGACGATACATCGAAACCAACAACGTGCCAGAACGAGAAGTTCACCAGTACGATTTGCAGTGCCAGCGGTGCGAGTTCAACGCGCACAGATGTACCAGCGACAATCGAGCAGCAAATTGAAGGTGTGTTTCGAGGTGGACACCGGCGCGTGCGAACCGGTGATATCGAGAGAGACGTACGAGGAAAAACTCTCTCACGTGCAGTTGCGGAAAGTGTTTCAAACGGTGTCAGGGCAAACTATTCGTCCAATAGGAGAGCTACTAGTAGAAGTGAGGAACAGGTATGGCAATTTCGTTTGGTTAAATATTTTTGTGCTAGAACCAGAAAAAAATAAGGTGCTTACACCGCTCCTCGGTCGCTCGAGTTTAGATATCATCATGCCAGAATAGAGAAAACTGCTAATTCTCAATTTTTCGTCTATTGATACTATTCAACACAATTTTAAGTCTGAAATTCAACACAAATACCCATACGTAATTACGAGGGATGCCAGTTAGGCGATTGAAGGGTTTACTGCGGATATAATACTTAAGCAAAATGCTGTACCCATATTTCATAAACCATACACTGTACTGTTCAAATTTCGTGAAAAAGTAGAAAAGGAAATAGATAGCATGGTGGAAAGCGGAATCTTAGTCCCAGTACGTACGTCCACATGGGCTAGTCCTATAGTAATTACACCAAAAAAGGATGGAACAATTCGAATTTGTTTAGATGGGAAAGCTACATTAAATCGATTTATTTTCACGGAACATTATCCGTTGCTGGCTATTGATGACAAACTAGCCAATTAGTCGAATTTTATTTATTTTTGCAAAATCGATTTAACCGGGTCTTACCTACAGGTACAGTATCGGACAAAAAGATAGGGCATTGGTTTTTTAACGCACCGTGCACCCGTTGGGCCAAGTTTATGTGTGGTTTGTATGTGTTTGTGTGTGTGTGTGTGTGTGTGTGTGTGTGTGTGTGTGTGTGTGTGTGTGTGTGTGTGTGTGTGTGTGTGTGTGTGTGTGTGTGTGTGTGTGTGTGTGTGTGTGTGTGTGTGTGTGTGTGTGTGTGTGTGTGTGTGTGTGTGTGTGTGTGTGTGTGTGTGTGTCTGTGTGTGTGTGGATGTATGTTTGAATGTGTATTGATGTGTGTGTTTGTTTCACAAGTAGGTCGTTTCGGATAGATTTGTTAGTAGTTTTTTTGTGTTTTGGGTTAGGTTTTTGGTGGGATAAGCAGGACCACCGCCCACGCGATCAGTGTGTTTTCGATATATTAACAATTTTACGGTCTTCTTTCGTCGTGGTCTTCTGAGGACGTCCGGTTGACTTGCGCGTTTCGGTTGTCCAAGCGCGTTTCAGTTGTCTAAGCACGTTTCGGTTGTCCGAAGCGCGTTTGCCACAAAAGTGCGCGATCGTTCCATTACGAACTCGATCCTTTTGCGCTTTATGCCAGCAGCAGCCATTCGCTTTTACATATGGCGCTGATAATCGGTACAACGTTTACCTCGACCCATTGTTACTAACATTGCTTGCTTGGACCGTCAAGAACGCGCTGGTTAAAAACTTGGACACGGCTGATCCTGTGCTCTGCCTGCGTTCTACTTCTATACGCGATGAATTACATCGAGCAGCGAAAACATCGCATGGATAAAACTATCAACGAGTACGCGAGTAAGCGTCTTCCCTTCAAAATCGAGAAAAGAATACTGCCGCGCTCATGAAACAAAACGCCCATTGAAAAGAATAAATGCGCGCCAGCTCAATGCACGCACAAAGTTTACCATTCGCACACAACGTTCAACGCAGAGATACACGCAGACCTTTCAATGGCGTGCACTGGAGAAACACCTGTGAGGGAATGCCGAGTTCATTGCTATTGTGCGTGTGTCCATTTCGCACCGGTGTCGCATTCACATTCATGAAACAGCACACCTGCGTTTTCGTCCGAGGAACAAGCGCTGCTGTCGATGCAAACTTTAGTTTTTATCCAAGTGTGAACGCACAATGTTTCACATGATAACACACATAATAAGAATAGTTTCAACGCAATATGACATCCTGGCAAGCTATGTTTTTCCGACACAAACCCGCGCACTTGCAAATACACATTAAAAAGCACACTCTCTTTCTACTACTACACACACACACACACATGCACACACACACACACACACACACACACACACACATACACACACATACACTCACACACACACACATACACACACACACACACACACACATACACACACACAAACACAAGTAACGTGGCAAAACAAGTGCACGGTGCATTGAAAAAAAAGGGTCCTATCTTAATGTCCGATACTGTACGTTTGTCCAACTCAGCACAAGAGTTATGTACCGTAAATACCCATCGAGGATTGTTCAAATACACAAGAATACCTTTTGGTATAAGTTCAACGCCGTCTGTATTTCAATCTATAATAGATCAAATACTACTCGGGACAAAAGCTATTCCTTATTAAGATGATATTCTAATTGGTGGAAGTATCATAAGTGAATGCAAGGAAAATTTATTCCAGGTGTTGTTTAAATTAAATAAACATAAAGTTCAAATTTATTGGGCTAAATCGCGTTTTTTCCAAACAGAAATCGAACACCTCGGGTTCATGCTTACAAGCGAGGGAATTCGTTCTTGTAAAGGTAAAGTGGAAGCAATCTGTCTTGCTCCAGCACCTAAAGATATTGGTCAATTACAGTCATTTTTAGGATTGTTAAACTACTACCACAGATTTTTGCCGAATTTGTCATCGGAGTTACATCCGTTATATACTTTGGTAAAGAGAGATAACAAATTAACATGGTCCAACGAGTGCGAGACAGCGTTTAAAAAATGTAAGGAGCTCTTGGTTTCTAACGATGTGTTGGAACCCTACGATCCAAAAAAGCCACTTATACTAACAACGGATGCCAGTCCGTATGGAGTAGGTGTCATGTTATCGCACATAGCAGATCAAGTAGAGAAGCCTGTGTACTTTGCCTCATCAACACTAACAAGCGCGCAGATGAACTACGGGCAAATACATAAAGAAGCTTTAGCGGTTGTGTTCGGCGTAAAAAAAAATTCATAAGTATTTGTATGGTACGAGTTTTACTCTCGTTACCGACAGTTCTTCGCTGAGGCAAATTTTTAACCCACACAAAGGATCGTCCGCTGTCGCAATTTCTAGATTGCACAGATAGGCAGTAATTTTGTCGAATTATTCTTACAACGTGGTACATAGGCCAGGTAAATGTATTAGTCATGCCGATGCATTATCTCGTCTACCATTGCCAATCGAAAATCGTATTGAGCATATATCGGTTGCAGATAATAACCTGCAACAATTTATTGGTGTGGAGGAAATAGAGGAAGAGCAGCACAAGGATGCTGTTATCAGTAACATTATTATTTGGACTGTAAATGGTTGGCCAAAAGAAGTAGAGGAAGAAGGGAAACCGTTTTCAAAAATGGTACAGAATTTTTAGGTCAAAAATAATTGTCTCTATTTTGAAGCTCGTGTAGTAGTGCCAAAGTCACTACAAAGTCGAGTGTTAAAAAAAATTGCATGAAATCATGACGGGGTTATAAAAATGAAAATGATCGATCGATCATATTTTTGGTGGAAAGGTTTTGACAAGGATGTACTAATTACACTTAAATCTATTTGTCTATTTGTCAAAAAACTCAAAAGGTACCAAAAAAGACAGTTAAGTCAAGGCCTTCAGCTACACATGCCTTTGAATGCATTCATTTAGATTTATTCTATTTTGACGGAAATACTTTTTTTAAAGAAGTGGATGCTTATTCAAAATTTATAGATGTTAAATCATTACGTAAAACGTGTACAGAGAGTGTATTGGAGCGTTTAGATGAAATCTATACGAATTTTGGGTTCCCAAAAGAAGTGTGTTCGGACAATGGTCCACCCTTCAACTCCTCAGGTTTTATAGAAGCCTGTAAGGCAAATAATATAAAGGTGTTGAAATCTCCTCCTTATCACCCCCAGTCAAATAGATTAGCGGAGAGAGGAGTCCAGACAATTAAAAAAGTGTTGAAAAAATATCTGATTGACAAGCGATTGAAACAAATACCACTTCAGGAAAAAATTAACAAAATACTATTCAATTATCGCAATACTCCATATACATCTACTGATAAAACACCTTCTTCATTATTATTTAGCTATGTGTCACGCACATTATTAAATACAAGCAAACCGGTTAAGCTATCTATACAAAACGATAAAAGATGCGTAACTATACTTCCCAAAACATATTGCATACACAATGCATACACAAACTGCATACACAAACAAGCAAGTCCCACGCATACATACAGCCGCGGAGATAAGGTATTCTATAGAAACCATATGGAAGAATATGTTAGATGGATACCAGCGGTGGTATTAGATAAGATAAGCCCAAACACTTATTTGATTAATTTACAGGGCAATGGTTCAAACAAATCAGATTCGGTTTTCTGAGCTTGCAGATCAATACCTTCCAACCCTTCCGTTAATAGAAAGTAATTCAGTTCCAGAGACAGTTCCAATCACTGATCAAGTACCAAGCATACCTTTAGCGAAACAAAACACAAGAACTACAAAAAGAAAATGAAGTGAGTCTTCTTCACCCAAGTTACGCAGGTCAAAAAGAATCAAGAATAGGCAAAGAAGAAATAGCAAGCGTAATTTTGGATTAAAAGAGTAGTCTGTAATCCTTAAAAAAATATCTCTAAAATGTCATTTAAAGCTGGGAAGAGTGTTATATAGTGAACTTCTACTAATACGATATGCACTATATTAGTATAAGTTAGAGTAGTAATGTTAGCCGGTCTCGTAGTACAGTCGTCAACTCGTACGACTTAACAACATGCCCGTCATGGGTTCAATCCCCAAACAGACCGCGCCGCCATATGTAGGACTGACTATCCTGCTATGGGGGGGAATCAATTAGTCACTGAAAGCCAAGCCCACAAGTGGGTACAGGCAGGCCTTGATGTGAGTGCGGACTGTTTTTGGCTATTGTTAGAATTAGTATAAAAGGGGCTCAATCCTCATCTCGGGATCATTCCCCGACAGTACATCGAATAAAACACATTAAAACATAACAGTTAATTTATGCGTTCCTATTACTTTCGTAAGCCCTCTCTTGGTTGCTTTTACTGCCGAATAAACTCCCATTCTATACCTTGTCTAGTAGCTGCTACCTGGATATCGTTCAAATTTTTCTCGCATTGAAACATATCATAGAGTTCCCTTAAACAGTTACTGGTACCCTTGAAGTTCAATCCGTTATCCGAAAATACTTTCGCAGGAACGCCCCGACGTGCGATGAATTGCCGAAACGCTGCCAAGAATGCTTGTGTTGATAAATCTTATACAAGCTCAATGTGTACGGCCTTTACACTGAAGCACACGAACTCGGCGATGTAAGCTTTCTGTTGAGCAGCTCGTCGATGGACCGGTTTGAGGTACACTGGGCCGCAGTAGTCCCTGCCCACTAACGAAAACGATCGCGAAGGGGTGATACGATATATTGGTAGTTGTCCGGGGGGTTGAAACACGGGCACAGGGTTCAACCTAAAACAAACAATACAATTGCGATAAGTATGATTTGCCAATGTACCCGCCTTAAGAATCCAATATTCCATCCTGAGGGAACTAAGTGTTGATGTAGGTCCTTCATGCAACGACATACGATGATAGGCTTCGACGATTGCTTTCGAAAAATTTCGAAATTAAAAATAGCTTCGTCTTCGCTGTTCGCCCCGCCAATAAAATCATCCACATAGAAATTTTCTCGCAGAGCCCTTTGAGCACGGCGGTATGTTTCGCCTTCATCAACAGCTAGCTGTAACAACACTCGCGTGGCTAAAAACGATGATGGTTTGAGTTCAAACGTAACTCTCTGTAGTTCGTATGTGCCAATTGGGGTTTCTTCAGACGATCGCCAAAGGATGCGCTGAAGAGGGGTCTGATCCGCATGTACCTTTACCTGCAGATACATTTTCTCTATATCTGCCACCAATGCTACACGATGCATCCGAAAACGCAGCAACAGATCAAATAGGGGATCTTGAATAACCGGTCCTACAAGCAGAGGATCATTTAAAGAGAAACCCGGTGAAGTTTTAGCAGAACCATCAAATACTGGACTGATTTTCGTGCTTGTGCTGGATGCTTTTAAAACCGCGTGATGTGGAAGATAACAGATTGGCTGATGTGTGACGACCTTTCTTTCTTCTGATATCTTGTTCAGATATCCTCTAGTCATATACTCATCGATAATAGCTTCATAGCCGATCGATAATAGCCCTTTTTCAACTCTGGATCGCGTTTGAATCGCAGCTCGAGTTGCAGGAAACGCTTAAGTGCTGCATCCAGAGAGCCACCAATCATCTCCTTGAAATTAGTCTTAAATGGAAGCTTCACGTATCTACCCTCTATGTCTCTTTTGTGATACTGCCGAAAATGCTCCTCACAATCACGTTCTTCTTGAGATTGTTTAGTTGATACTGGTAACTCGTCAACTACTTAAAAGCGTTCTATCTGTTTGGCCAAATCGTACTCATCGCTGACAGTACACACGCTAGCTTCTGTTATATTACATCGAGGGATGCACTGTATTTTACCCATGGCAATTCAACCAAATACAGTTTTGACTAAAGCTGGTAGTGGTCCTTCGGCCTTTCTAATATAAGGTCGGTTTCCTTAGACTGACAAAAAATCGACAAAAAATTCCGATCCCAATAGCAATTCTATGTCTTGCATTTTATCAAAATTTGGATCGGCAAAGTTTAAATCTCTAGGTAAGTTGGTTCTTATTGCTGCTACGTCTACACTTGGTTGATATCTAGTGATCCTCGGCATCAACACAATACCCATCTGCTGATCATACTTCTCTTTTCGAGCTGCAATTGATGTGGTTACGGATCTCGAGGTAGAAACACTCCGCCTACCAACACCAAACAGCCGCATGCCATTTATGTTTTTCGCCAAACCAAGTCGTTAATAATACAAGCACCGATATGCGTTCCGCTAACATTAATAACACTAATACGACGAATACGTTTTTAAAGATTCTTGCACTACTACCATTGCATCTGTAAGATGAATTACTACAGAATAAATTTAAGTCAGTCCTATCTCGCAACTCATCTCGCTCACATCTTCTTCCATTAGATAATTTAACTTACATTGTATTGTATTGTATTGTTTATTGCGGAAGTAATTGGCCGAGCGAGGTGGCTTTATTACTTAATACTACCCTATAACTTAAATCTACCAATACATAGCTTATAAGTTACCGAACAAATACATAACATAACGCACAGTACAGTAAACAGGTTAAAAATGAGTCGCGTGATGCCAGTCAAAATTATTATTATTAGCGTTAAATTTCAGAGCCATCGCAGTTATGGGATCATTTTCACTGTAAGCCCGTCTAGCCAGTTGAGTTTTAAGTAGTCGGTAGTTACGAAATGTTCTAGAGGGTACATTTATGTTAATTATAGCTAGTAGTCTGGGTGCGTCAGTCTCACCTAAAATTAGCTTAGAAATAAATTTCTGCTTAGCTACTTCTCGTCTCTTTTCAAACGTCTTTAACCCAAACAGTAAACATCTAGTTTCATAAAACGGACGAGGATCTAGATTGCGACACGGGGTAAAACGCAGGACAAAACGTGTAAAGTTTCTCTGTACTGACTCCAATTTTTTGGACCAAAAGCTGGATGAAGTTGACCATACTACTGAACTAGACTCAAGCAGTGGACAAACAAGAGACTTGTACAACATTAAGAGGCAGTGTGGGTCGGAAAATTCTCTCGATTGTCTGCGAATGAAACCTACCATTTTGTTGGCCTTGTCTAAAATATCGGAGTAGTGCTGATGAAAATTCAATTTACAGTCTAAGGTAACGCCTAAGTCCCTAAAAGTCTGGCAACGTTGCAGTATGGTTCCAGGTATATTATAGTTATGGGTTATGGGACTGACAGTTCGGTGGAACGACATACATATATACTTATCGACAGATATTAGTAAGTCATTTTTCTCACACCAGTCGGAAAAGCAGTTCCATTAACTTTGCAGGGAGATAACATCGGATGCTTCACGGATTGGAAGGAATAGCTTAAGATCGTCCGCGTACAAAAATCATTCAGAGTTGCTAACAGCCGAAGTAATGTCATTGAAAAAGAGTGAAAAGAGTAGTGGTCTCTGGTTTCTACCCTGTGGAACGCCAGAAGAGCTCTCAAACACGGTAAAAAAGAAGCAATCAACTTGTACGCGGTAGCTACGAGCTGTTATCGTAGCTACCACGCTCGTATCGGCTCGTAAGTTAACGAGCGGTTAACAACAAGTATGTTCTGACAAAAAAAACACGCGAATGCGATCATTAATTAGCAAAAATTGAGAAGCAAAGGCACCGAAGGCATACATAACTTAGTGGACGGATTTGAACGGCATACGAAACTGTTGTCCCAACTAGGGGAAGATGCATCAGGTTATGGTATGCTGCTAACCCAACTTTTGGTATCTAAGCTAGATGAGGAAACCAAGCACGAGGTGCAGGTGTAAGTGACAGGTAAACACTCGATCAGTGAACTCTATGATTTTCTACATTCACAGACCAGAATTCTTGATGCGGCAGCGGCGGACTATCGTCTCAAATGAAGGCACCCTCAACGACGTTTAGTGGCGAATGTTATGGCTAGCAACTCACCAATAGTTTGCGAAAATTGAGACGAAGTCACATCTATGGCGATGTGACGCGTTCCAATTATTAACACTGGAGGAGCGGGCTTCATTCGTAAGAGCGAGAAAATTGTGTAACAACTGTCTATCTCCTGGACATTGAGCGAAGACATGTAAGTCGAGATTCAGGTGCACTCATTGTTCTGGTAAGCATCATATCTCAATGCATGGTAATTTAAAGCTGGAACAGAGCATTCAGCCACAAGATCGACGTTTCGATAGACAGCATGAGGTAATTAATTTGACGGCTATTAGTATTCCGGCAGTAAAAGCGAATCAAGTGTTGCTATCTACGGAAATTATAAAGGTTAAATAAGCAAACGAGCAATGAATTTTTGTGAAAGCCCTATTAGATATGGTGCACAAGTCAATTTGATGACAGAAGCCCTCTGTGCACGACTTGGTTTGGCGAAAAACATAAATGGCATGCGGCTGTTTGGTGTTGGTAGGCGGAGTGTTTCTACCTCGAGATCCGTAACCACATCAATTGCAGCTCGAAAAGAGAAGTATGATCAGCAGATGGGTATTGTGTTGATGCCGAGGATCACTAGATATCAACCAAGTGTAGACGTAGCAGCAATAAGAACCAACTTACCTAGAGATTTAAACTTTGCCGATCCAAATTTTGATAAAATGCAAGACATAGAATTGCTATTGGGATCGGAATTTTTTGTCGATTTTTTGTCAGTCGAAGGAAACCGACCTTATATTAGAAAGGCCGAAGGACCACTACCAGCTTTAGTCAAAACTGTATTTGGTTGAATTGCCATGGGTAAAATACAGTGCATCCCTCGATGTAATATAACAGAAGCTAGCGTGTGTACTGTCAGCGATGAGTACGATTTGGCCAAACAGATAGAACGCTTTTAAGTAGTTGACGAGTTACCAGTATCAACTAAACAATCTCAAGAAGAACGTGATTGTGAGGAGCATTTTCGGCAGTATCACAAAAGAGACATAGAGGGTAGATACGTGAAGCTTCCATTTAAGACTAATTTCAAGGAGATGATTGGTGGCTCTCTGGATGCAGCACTTAAGCGTTTCCTGCAACTCGAGCTGCGATTCAAACGCGATCCAGAGTTGAAAAAGGGCTATTATCGATCGGCTATGAAGCTATTATCGATGAGTATATGACTAGAGGATATCTGAACAAGATATCAGAAGAAAGAAAGGTCGTCACACATCAGCCAATCTGTTATCTTCCACATCACGCGGTTTTAATAGCATCCAGCACAAGCACGAAAATCAGGCCAGTATTTGATGGTTCTGCTAAAACTTCACCGGGTTTCTCTTTAAATGATGCTCTACTTGTAGGACCGGTTGTTCAAGATCCCCTATTTGATCTGTTGCTGCGTTTTCGGATGCATCGTGTAGCATTGGTGGCAGATATAGAGAAAATGTATCTGCAGGTAAAGGTACATGCGGATCAGACCCCTCTTCAGCGCATCCTTTGGCGATCGTCTGAAGAAACCCCAATTGGCACATACGAACTACAGAGAGTTACGTTTGAACTCAAACCATCATCGTTTTTAGCCACGCGAGTGTTGTTACAGCTAGCTGTTGATGAAGGCGAAACATACCGCCGTGCTCAAAGGGCTCTGCGAGAAAATTTCTATGTGGATGATTTTATTGGCGGGGCGAACAGCGAAGACGAAGCTATTCACTTCAAGTGGAATTAATTCAAATATAAGGAAGGGAGCGGCAGTTATGCAGTAAAGCATCCTTGGATAATGCAACGGGAAATTTTTCGAAAGCAATCGTCGAAGCCTATCATCGTATGTCGTTGCATGAAGGACCTACATCAACACTTAGTTCCCTCAGGATGGAATATTGGATTCTTAAGGCGGGTACATTGGCAAATCATACTTATCGCAATTGTATTGTTTGTTTTAGGTTGAACCCTGTGCCCATGTTTCAACCCCCCGGACAACTACCAATATATCGTATCACCCCTTCGCGATCGTTTTCGTTAGTGGGCAGGGACTACTGCGGTCCAGTGTACCTCAAACCGGTCCATCGACGAGCTGCTCAACAGAAAGCTTACATCGCCGAGTTCGTGTGCTTCAGTGTAAAGGCCGTACACATTGAGCTTGTATAAGATTTATCAACACAAGCATTCTTGGCAGCGTTTCGGCAATTCATCGCACGTCGGGGCGTTCCTGCGAAAGTATTTTCGGATAACGGATTGAACTTCAAGGGTGCCAGTAACTGTTTAAGGGAACTCTATGATATGTTTCAATGCGAGAAAAATTTGAACGATATCCAGGTAGCAGCTACTAGACAAGGTATAGAATGGGAGTTTATTCGGCAGTAAAAGCAACCAAGAGAGGGCTTACGAAAGTAATAGGAACGCATTAATTAACTGTTATGTTTTAATGTGTTTTATTCGATGTACTGTCGGGGAATGATCCCGAGATGAGGATTGAGCCCCTTTTATACTAATTCTAACAATAGCCAAGAACAGTCCGCACTCACATTACTACTCTAACTTATACTAATATAGTTCATATCGTATTAGTAGAAATTCACTATATAACACTTCTCCCAGCTTTAAATGACATTTTAGAGATACTTTTTAAGGATTACGGACTACTCTTTTAATCCAAAATTACGCTTGCTATTTCTTCTTTGCCTATTCTTGATTCTTTTTGACCTGCGTAACTTGAGTGAAGAAGACTCACTTCATTTTCTTTTTGTAGTTCTTGTTTTTTGTTTCGCTTAAGGTATGCTTGGTACTTGATCAGTGATTGGAACTGTCTCTGGAACTGAATTACTTTCTATTAACGGAAGGGTTGGAAGGTATTGATCTGCAAGCTCAGAAAACCGAATCTGATTTGTGTGAACCATTCTCACATTGCCCTGTAAATTAATCAAATAAGTGTTTGGGCTTATTTTCTCTAATACCACCGCTGGTATCCATCTAACATATTCTTCCATATGGTTTTTATAGAATACCTTAAATATAGAATGTAGATATAGTTTCTATAGAATATCGTTTAATACGATTAATCGGAACGTTTCCTCATGCGTGTTCAAAAATCAGTTCGGTAAATCACCTCGAATGGTCCTTCGTACGGAAGTGACAACGATGGTCGAATTTAATTGTTTACATTCCTGTTGAATATGTATATATATATATATATATATATATATATATATATATATATATATATATATATATATATATATATATATATATATATATATATATATATATATATATATATATATATATATATATATATATATGTGTATATTCAACAGGAATGTATTTGTGCGTAACAATTAAATTCGACCATCGTTGTCACTTCCGTACGAAGGACCATTCGAGGTGATTTACCGAACTGATTTTTGAACACGCATGAGGAAACGTTCCGATTAATCGTATTAAACGATATTCTATACAAACTATATATATATATATATATATATATATATATATATATATATATATATATATATATATATATATATATATATATATATATATATATATATATATATATATATATATATATATATATATATATATATATATATATATATATATATATATATATATTTATATATATATATATATATATATATATATATATATATATTTTATATATATATTTTATATATATATATATATTTTATATATATATGTACTAGATATAATATATATATATATATATATATATATATATATATATATATATATATATATATATATATATATATATATATATATATATATATATATATATATATATATATATATATATATATATATATATATATATATATATATATATATATATATATATATATATATATATATATATATATATATATATATATATATATATATTATATATATATATATATATATATATATATATATATATATATATATATATATATATATATATATATACATATACATATATATATATATATATATATATATATATATATATATACATATATTATATTCCAACGTCTTTGACAGTTGTCAACATAGCGTGACTACTGCTATCGCTCCGCATTTATCCGCTGTTTTATTGGTGTAATCTGGTTTTGCTATAATCAACACCAGTTTTAGTGTGTCCATAAGTGTAGTCTCCTGACCCTGCCATCGTGTTCCTGACGAGAACCACCGTGTTCGCGATATATTTGGATTTTATTTGTGGCTCCTTCGACGTTCATCTGCAGTGGCATCTAAAATGGAGGATGTGTGTTATGCATGTTCGGAAGCACTGGGCCCGGTTGAAGGGTCAATTACGTGCCTATATTGTGAGGGTACATACCATCTGGCGTGCACTAAGGTGCCTGTATCGGTCATCGACGAAGTGAAACGGATGGCCTCCCTGCACTGGAGTTGCATTGGGTGTACTAACGCCATCGGGAATCCGCGTAGCAAGGCGATCAAGGGCATGGGTATGCAGGTTGGGTTTCAGGCAGCCCTCACAGCTGCTGTTGATGCCATGAAGGCTAGCTTGGTCCCACCGGTAATACAGGAGATTCGGGATGGCTTTGCCGGAATCGCCACGGCCCATTCGGCATCCTTGCAACATAGCAATCAATTGCTCCCAGATGCACTACCAAACGGAAAAAGACGTAGATTATTTCGTGATGCAGTTGCATCCTCAGATGCCGTGTTTGTTGACAGTGCAGCAATCTCAAACGCCACAAATACAAACAACACTCACCGGATCGATCGTCCTTCACTACCACCAATAATCACAGGTACTAATACAACCTCCGCTTCAATACCAACTGTTTCACAGACACCAAGAACCGATTATTTGTGGCTGCATCTTTCAAGGTTGGCTGCGTCCGTCACCATAGAGCAAGTTGTCTCGTTGGTATGTTTGCAGTTGGACACTGCAGACGCAATTGCTTTTAGTCTGCTAAAAGCAGGAACGGTTCCTAGCCCATTGAGTGCTGTATCGTTCAAGGTCAGAATCCCTGCTGCCCTTCGTAGTAAGGCACTTAACGCAGCCTCCTGGCCGGTCGGGCTCGGAGTGCGTGAGTTCATCTCGCTCCCGCCGCGATCTCTACATTCACGAACACAACACACGAACACTTACACACCGATACCGCAACAACCCCGTAATCAGCAGACACCGGCACCACTACAGCCTCGCAATCAGCACTCACCGGCACCACAGCAGCCTTGTACCCAACGCAATAATCCCCACAATAATCCGTACTCACCTGCACATATCCATGAACCCGCACGAACACAAACCGAACAATCACCAACCGATATGAACTGCACTCTCCCTTCACCCACTCTTCCGTCCACGTCACGTTCAAAAACACTTCAAACTACACTGGTTCATTTTTTTCCGAAGTAACCGCACTACAGCAGCGCACCCATATTTTGCGCATACGGCTCGAGCAAATCCTTCGACAACAAACACAATACACTCACCTTCTACGATAAGCTCGCTCAATTGCAACACCACAGCGCCTACTAACACTATGCAACAAGCACCTACTGATCGAGCGGCTTGTATCACTGTGTACTATCAGAATGTGCGTGGCCTGCGTTCTAAAGCCGATGAGTTCCGTTTGTCGGTTCTTGAGACGGAATACGATGTATTTGTACTCACTGAAACTTGGCTCGATCCCTGTATTCCCACCGCTCTCCTCCTAGGAGATGAGTATCGTGTTTACCGATGCGACCGGGATGCCACTAACAGCTCTCACTCTCGTGGGGGTGGTGTTTTAATTGCATGCAACGTTTCTCTTCTCTCTTATGTGCTTCCTACGTTGCCGCAACTGTTAGAACTCACTTGTGTATGTATTCAGTTATGCGACTACCGTTTGTTTATTGCCGCTGCCTACCTGCCTCCTAACCATAGCATGAATGAGGAGAAAATAAGTGCATTGATCGACTTCGTTGCTAATATCAGCACTACTCTTGGTCCGAGAGACAGGTTCATGCTTATTGGTGATTTCAACCAGTCTACGCTATCGTGGACATCGGCATCAGAGGAAAATGGAGCTGCTTTTGATTTCTATGAGCCTCATGCACGCTCCACGCGCAGTGTCCAGTTCGTTGATGGTTTGCATCAGAGTGGACTATACCAGCTTAACTCCAATACTAACTCATCGGGGCGAATACTTGACCTAATTTACGCAAATTGGCCAGCTGCATCTACATGTTCTTCAATACGTGTCTGTGAATATTCCCTTACTACTAACGACGAACACCACCCTTCGCTTGACTTTGACTTGGACAACGTAGCCCCAGTTACGATCGCTACAGCCATTGATGCTGATAAAAGGCTGAATTATGCTCGTGTTGACCTTCCAAAATTGGAGCGATTGATTTTATCTTTTGACAATTCTTTTAACTGTTCGGACTATTCAACCATTGACGATGCCACAGAGGCTTTTTGTGAGTTCATGAGATCTGCTATATGTGAATGCACTCCTGTTAAAATTCCTCGTCGTGGACCACCATGGGCTGATCGCACACTAAATGCATTAAAAAAAGAAAAAAGAAAAGCCTATTCTGATCAACGAGCAGAACGAAACAGCACGTCACGTCTTTATTACAACAGAGTTCATTCTCTCTATCGCCGATATAATAGATCCTGTCACCGAAGTTATTTGAAACAAACTGCACGTTCCCTCTGCAAGTACCCTAGGCGCTTTTGGAGTTATATGGACAAAAAACGAAAATCTGCTGGGCTACCAAGCATTATACGTTATGACGGTGACAGTGCCTGTTCCCTGCCAGAAATGTGTAAATTGTTTGCCTTGCGCTTCAAGGACAACTTCGCTTCTCAAACTACTGGTCCAGAAGATGTGGCCGATGCTCTCTCTAACACACCTGTTGGTGCACTGCTCCCTATGCTACCAGTCATCACTGTCGATACGATCATCTCTGCCATCAAACGTGTCAAATCCTCATATACCTCTGGCCCAGATGGTATACCGGCCGTTATCCTAAAGTGGTGTGCTTCTGCGCTTGCTCCCTCGCTGATGAAGATTTTTAAGGAGTCCCTGAGGTGTGGAACCTTTCCTGCCACTTGGAAATCTTCCTGGATGACGCCCATCTACAAGAAGGGCTGTAAGAATGATGCTGTAAACTATCGTGGCATAACCTCACTCAGCGTGTGTGCAAAGGTGTTCGAAATGCTAATCTACGAGCCATTGTTGGCCTCGGCCTGCAACTATATTAGTGTGAATCAACATGGTTTTGTACCCAGGCGATCTACAACGACTAATCTACTAGAATTTGTTAGCAAATGCCATAAATCTATCGATAACGGTTTACAACTAGATGCTATTTATACGGATATCAAGGCAGCATTCGACAGTGTATCGCACTCCATATTGCTAGCGAAACTCGACTTACTTGGTCTCCCAAACCCTATGATAATGTGGCTTAGATCGTACCTTACAGATCGTCAATATTCTGTGAAGTTAGGCCCGTACATGTCAAGTCCAGTACATGCATCTTCTGGAGTCCCGCAGGGCAGCAACCTGGGTCCTTTGCTGTTCCTTCTTTTCATCAACGACGCGACATTGATCCTTCCGGCTGATAATCATCTACTGTACGCAGATGACGCGAAAATTTTTCGTGTTATTCGTGAACCAGAAGACCACGCCCGACTGCAAACTTCCTTGCATGAGTTCCAGTGTTGGTGCAACCGTAATGCTTTATCCCTATGCACACATAAATGTGAAGTCATCACTTTCAGTCGTTCTCGCTGCCCATCATTGTATGAATATGCGCTTGATGGACAGTCCTTGGTGCGAAAACTATGTGTTAAGGATCTAGGTGTTTTGCTCGATACAAAACTATCATTTAAGGATCAGCTGGATCACGTAGTAGCCACCAGCAATAGAATGCTAGGACTAGTTATCAATATGACTCGCGAGCTTAACGATATACCTTGCACCAAGGCGCTCTATTGCTCACTTATCCGGTCGTTGATGGAATATGCAACTATCGTATGGTGGCCAACTGCAGCGCGTCCGTTAGCTCGATTGGAATCAATCCAGCGCAAAATTTCACGATTTGCTCATGGAACCAAAGGCTCGATTACCGGACTAGGTGTTTACTACTCGGGCTACCCACCCTAAGTGAGCGAATACGAAAAGCCAGGTTGTCGTTCATCACGGGACTTCTCGACGGCCGTATTGACTCTCCGTCACTACTGGCTGCCATCAACCTGTACGTTCCTGCCAGGCCGCTCCGGACTCGGGCAATGTTGGCCCTCGACGACCGTAGAACGCAATTTGGCTCCTCTGACCCGTTCCTACTTATGTGCCGTGCTTTCAACGCAGTCAGCGACGCTTTTGAGCCGAGGATTTTGCCAACTGAGTTTAATGATCGTGTTTCTGTGTTAAATTTGGTTCCATAGTGCACAGTTTTATGTTTTATGTTATTGTAATCCATTGTAAAAAACTCATTGTAAAACATTGCTAAAATGGTTCGAGAGGGCATTATTGTCCATCGATAGACAAATAAACATAAACATAAACATAAACATATATATATATATATATATACATATATATATATATATATATATATATATATATATATATATATATATATATATATATATATATATATATATATATATATATATATATATATATATATATATATATATATATATATATATATATATATATATATATATATATATATAAGATTCGTCGATGGACTAGATGGTCCACTAGCGTCGCATGTGAGAAGTTGTAGACCGATAAATTTAGATGAGGCTTTTTCAGTAGTAAAAGAGTACACGAACGCTGCGTATAGACCTGCATAGACAAACCTGTCTCAAACTACGACACGATAAGATAAATTTAAGCCGATTAGTAAGAGAGATGACGATGTAATCATGAGAACAATGTTATCAAAAATGCAGGTCAATAGCTGGTACAGACCATATATAGATCTATATATATATATATATACGTCACGCACACATTTGTATGCGATAGTGTTAAGAACATGATTATACTAGGATAAGGATAAGATTTTAGAGAAACATAGAGCATCCGAAGTTGAGCACTCGAAGCAGACGGACGCATCCCGTTTATCTTCTTAACACTTTAAGCGCCGTGTCATATAAATTCGCATGACGGTTTTGCTCACCGTTCAGCTTTGTATCTGACGCCCAGTGATTCTCTTGAGAACGAATGAGGTAGGAAAGAGAGAACGAGAACGACATGTGCTTCGCCGCTTATCACAATGAAACAAAAGAGTGATAACAATGGCACAAGAAACTGTCGCACACATCGCTCTCTTACCATGCGCTACGTGCTCACTCAAAAACTGTGACGTCAGGCCGGCGGTCAAAGTGTTAACTGGCGCAGTCGTAAAGCGAACAAGCATCCTTTATCATCCCGGTTTATCCATTCCTGAAAGCATATCTGCGGAGTTGCGGAGAGAATCGAAGCGAAGGACACAAATTGCTCGAGAGCGGAGTGCGTACAAGCACGGAATTTGCTGAGAGACAGCGTACCACCTACGCACAATAGAGAAGAGACTACATCGACAGACAACTACAAGCACAAACAAAGCGTGTAAGTAGAGTGACACGAGTTACATAAAAAGTGCAAAATCCACCACGCACGATGAATCAAGAAAATAATTTTACCCAAGAAGAGCTCTTGGAACACATAAGGCGTTTAACCGATACACAGAATAGCCTAGTCGAAGAAATGAATAAGATGAGGGCGGTTGTAAAAGATGATCCAATGCTTTCCTTTAAAACGCCAGATCCTATAAAAAATTTACCAATATTTAATGGTAACAAAAACGAGACACAAGCTTGGATAGAAGATACCGAAGCAACGCTTAATCTATTTGACACCTATAAGGGCACACAAACGTACGAACTTATTGTTCGAGCAGTGAAGAGCAAAATATTTCGAACAAAAATTACATAATACCCAAAAAGGCAAATTTTGAAAATTGTTTAGACGAAAATGGCATTTCTGTTAGTAACATTAATGAAAAACATGCAATTAAAAAATCATTGCTGCTCGACATCGTTAACATTAACAAGAAAATTAAATTTAACATTTTTCATTTCCACGATTATTTTGATGGATTGATAGGCTTTGAAACACTTCGAGACCCTGATGCGTATTTTGACATAGGGAAAAACATGCTTAAGATTGGAAAGAAAGAATATCAACTTAAAAATAAATGTCCAGACTAGTGTTGGGAATTTCGTTAAAAAAAAGGAACGGAACGTGAACCTGGGGTGCAAAAGAACCGACCCAGAGCTTAGAAGCCAAACTGTCATCCGGGGGGGGGGGGGGGATGTTGTTACTTGTTACAGGATATGAAAAGGCTTTTCTTCAATCTGAAATCATGTCTGACACCAAATCTAGATGGGTTCGACCTATGCCCAGTAAGCTGTACCAGCTGTGCTTATATAAAGCATGCATTTATTATCTAGCATTTTTAAACTTTTTAGATGCGACGAGCATTTTCGGTCACAGCCTTCCTGTACCACTAATAGGCTTGGCAAGCAGTAACTTATTAAATGCCAGGATAATCATCCCAGCGTATGGGGGCACGATCCATGGGGGCTCCGCACTAACAGTTCAATAGAGACATCATTGTATGATAGCGTACTAAAAAAAGAATATATATTCTCGCACGTGTGGAAGCTAACACACGATACGATTGCAGTATTGACATGCATGACATTGTGTAGCATTCGTTAGTCTGGTCTTTCTTAACAATATTCAAAACTGATCGATATTTTTTTGATAAATTCTTTTAAACATGACCTACTCCGCTATTTACGGATTTCCTCGATTGAAACTTCATTGAAAAAGTTCTTTTGGTCCTTTGTGTTAAAACCGGCTCCGCAGCCGTTGGAGCGGAGCCGTTGGTGCGGAGCCAGCTCCGGAGCCGGCTCCGGAGCCGTCGGAGCGGAGCCGGTTCCGGAGCCGTCGGAGCGAAGCCGGCTCCGAAATTGCCTGGAGCCGGACGGAGCCGGCTCCGAAATTGCCTGGAGCCGTTTTGCCCATCGGAGCCGTTTTGCCCATCACTAGTGCACAGGCAACACACACTATGTGCGAGAAAGAGTGAAGTTATCTTGCATGCAGTAAGCAACATCCGGACAAAGCCGGTTTTTTCAAAAAACGGAACGCACGAACGATAGCACCTTGCTAACAATATTGAAGCGGCAAAGACCGGAACAGAACGAAGTGAACGGAAAGAACGAATTGAACGGAACGGAATGAACGGAAAGAACGGAAAGAAACGGAAATAACGAAATGAACAGAACGGAACGGAATGAACGAAACGGAACAATTTTGTATAAAGGATCGGAACGGAACGGCCTACATAAAGAACGGAACTTTTTTACTAGGTTCGGACCGGAACGGCCAACACTAGTCCAGACTATCAGACTATTAACTATACCGACGAAGTACGTTTCATAAAAATTGAAACAAAAAGTAAAAACGATCTTGTTGTTGGTGAAGAAACCGGTTGTGGACCATATTCCATTTTTCCAGGAAATTACAGTAGTGATGGAACAAGCGCACTACTTACATTAAAAAATAATAATAATATGTATCAAGAAACTATCCTCAATGAGCTTCATCTGCACGAAGAAGAATTTGTAGAAACAGAAGGACCTTCTGAGCTGTCTGGAAAAAAGTTTAAAGTAATAGACAATTATCTTTCCCGAGAGGAACAAAAGGAACAATTACAATCTCTGATTGATGAGCATACAGAAATAATACACTGTAGCATATCTGCTATACAGAACATATTGTAATACACACTATCAGCTATAAACACATTGTAACACACTTTGGAAAGCCAAACCACACCATTGTAACACATTCATTATAACACATTCAGTAAATCAGATCATACCATAGCACCGCAACCGGAAGAGTTCAGGCCGTCCATTCAAACAAATAACAGATGTGACACACTTATCAAAAACAACCGAAACGCACAACATAAGCAGGAACAGCATGTAACCCAAAGCAGGAACAGTATATGCATTAAACCCAAAACAGGAACTTAGTGACAAGAACCATCGTTCTTGTCAACAAAAGACAAACGTAACTAGCTGAGTGAAAACAATAACTTTCCAACATACAACCCGGAACCAAATGTGAGAAACCCTTAACTTCTTTTGAGTATAAATAAAACCAACTCCGATCATGGCAAGTCAGATTCGTTCGGACTGTCAGGATAGGACTATGCCCATCCAACATTTATCGACTTCTCATTTAAAGAGTTTAGTTATGTCCCCCTACCCAAGGTAAGGCCTCTAAACTCCAACGTTTCCAATAAGGGAAACCTCCTAAAGGTTTCTATGATCGCCTGGACGATCAAGTGTCGAAAAGTCCGCTCGAACGAAGTTTTAATCCACCTCGGCTCATGTCAGTAAAAACTGACCTACCGCGACGGTACTCGCATTACATGGTAACCGTGACTATCGTCCGAACTCATTACAATACTTTGAAAATGAAAAACTCACATTTACTCATGCTATCAATCACAATATAAGAACAATAGATAACATTCCCATCCATACAAAATCATATCGATACCCCCAAATTTTTGAAAGCGAGGTACAAAACCAGGGGAAAAAATGTTAAAAGACGAGGAATCAATTTCCCCATACACATCACCAGTAAGGATAGTCCCAAAAAAGGCTGACGCTACAAGATTAATTAATACAGATTACACAAAGGAATTTATTTTCACTACCGACGATAGTAACTTCGTAGTTGGAGCAGTGCTATCTCAGGGCCAGATTGGTAAAGACAGGCCAATTGCTTATGCTTCTCGGACTCTGAACAAGTTAGAGGAAAATTATTGTACCACTGAAAAAGAACTCCTTGCAATTGTCTGGGCAGTAAAACAATTTCGACAATATTTATACGGTCGGAAGTTTAAGTTGGTTACTGGCCACCGCCCATTGATTTATGCTTGATCAAGTTTAAATCAAAAGATAGTCCGATGGAATCTTGTTCTAACAGAATTTGATTTTGAAACAATTTATAGGCCGGGAAAGGAAAATGTGGTGGCCGATGCTTTGTCTAGAATAAGACCAAATTTTGCATCTAATGAAATAGGAGTAACAGGTTGGCTGATAAGTCCCCGGTCTGACACATAGATGGCGCCGCTAGTATTAAATGCATTTTTTATATAGTACCAACCTGCAAATGATTCGTGTCAAAATTTGACGTCGGTATGTCAATTAGTTTGTGAGACAGAGCGTCTTTTGTCAAGCAACTTTTGTGTTGTGTTGTTCCACCAAGACAACGCACCGTACCTCAAGTCATTGAGAACGATGGCAAAAATTCATGAATTGGGCTTCGAATTGCTTCCCCACCCACCGTATTCTCCAGATCTGGCCCCCAGCGACTTTTTCTTGTTCTCAGACCTCAAAAGGATGCCCAATTCATGAATTTTTGCCATCGTTCTCAATGACTTGTGGCACTTGTGGGGAAAAAATGTTAAAAGACGAGGAATCAATTTCCCCATACACATCACCAGTAAGGATAGTCCCAAAAAAGGCTGACGCTTCAAGATTAATTAATACAGATTACACAAAGGAATTTATTTTCACTACCGACGATAGTAACTTCGTAGTTGGAGCAGTGCTATCTCAGGGCCAGATTGGTAAAGACAGGCCAATTGCTTATGCTTCTCGGACTCTGAACAAGTTAGAGGAAAATTATTGTACCACTGAAAAAGAACTCCTTGCAATTGTCTGGGCAGTAAAACAATTTCGACAATATTTATACGGTCGGAAGTTTAAGTTGGTTACTGGCCACCGCCCATTGATTTATGCTTGATCAAGTTTAAATCAAAAGATAGTCCGATGGAATCTTGTTCTAACAGAATTTGATTTTGAAACAATTTATAGGCCGGGAAAGGAAAATGTGGTGGCCGATGCTTTGTCTAGAATAAGACCAAATTTTGCATCTAATGAAATAGGAGTAACAGGTTGGCTGATAAGTCCCCGGTCTGACACATAGATGGCGCCGCTAGTATTAAATGCATTTTTTATTAAATGCGCTAGTATTAAATGCGGTATGTTGTCTTGGTGGAAATGAATGTTAAATGAGTTGAACGGTGACACAAACAATAAAATGACAATACACTCGGCAGACACGAGTGATGATCATTACATACGTATCACAGAAAAGACTACGAATCTCTTCAAAAATCAGTTGATTTTTCTTGTTGACTTCAATGTAGCAGAAACGCATGAGGAAGTTTTCCCTAAGTTCCATAGGTTCATAATTTCAAAGCCGCAATATTTTGAGGAAGGTATTGTCCACATTATTAAAGAAAAAGTTAAAAATAACGGTTCTTCTTGTATTCATTGTCCCAATTCACTTATCCAGCTCATTCAAGAGACGTACAGAAAACACTTTGCAGAAAACAAGATATTTAAAATTTACATCTCTTTTACCTTGTTAGCAGATAAAAAATCAGAAGTAGAGCAAGATGATATCGTAATGAAAACCCATTAATATGCGCATCGAGAGATTAAAGAAAACAAAGCACAAATTCTAAACAAAATTTTTTTTCCATCTATCGATAAAAAAATTAAAGTATTCATTCATCTGAAATGGAATGAGATCCGAAGCCCCCTCGAGGGTTAATACAGGCTCTCCCATCCAACTCCTATTCCGACACGTACTCGCCGTGCAGAGTGCTAAAGTGTGTCACCACATATCCAAGCATGGGTACACGGGCTTGATCCAACCCCTTGGGCGGATGGTGGCATATGTCAAACCAGGAGGGGGGTAGGTATCCCGGGAAACTGGGTGCCTGAACGTCGGGGGGGCAACCCGACGCTAAACAAAACGGTCACATGGGCGCAGTGACCAAGTGACCGAACGTAAGAATACTGCATACCGAGCAATGCAGCAACGGCATAGAACGCGGGCATGCGCAGAGGAATATTCACGGCTCAGACGCAAAGAGAAACGAGTTCACCGCTCCAAGAAGCATGCTTTGGAAGAGCAAAACATGCGAGAACTCGAGCAAACCAGAGAGGCGTACGGACCGACACGAAAGTTTTACCAAGCGATAGCAGGTTACCGAAACAACGTTGTACCTAAGGTAACCTGCTGTCGCCAAAAGGATGGAGATCTGGTTAGTAACCAGCCAGAGGTCCTCTCGCGGTGGGCTCAGTACTTTGATGAATTACTTAATAACCAGTTTAGCGAACAGCTAGAAGCACCACTAGCAGATAGTGTCATGCTACTGCCATCCAGCATAGAAGAAACACGAAAGGCTATCCGTCGGCTGAAAAATAACAAGGCACCCGGAACCGACGGAATTGCAGCCGAACTGGTCAAGAATGGAGGTGCACGACTAGAAAACGAGATTCATCAAATAGTTACTGAAGTGTGGGATAGCGAATCGATGCCTTGTGATTGGAATCTCGGCATCATCTACCCCGTATACAAGAAGGGAGACAGGTTGGACTGTAACAACTACAGGGGTATTACGGTGTTGAATACCGCCTATAAAATATTCTCCCTGATCCTTCAGGATCGCCTTGTCCCGCACGTCGAAGAGATGGTAGGAAACTATCAAAGAGGATTCCGAAACGGAAAATCAACCACTGATCAGATCTTCACCATGCGGCAGATCTTGGAGAAGATGGCTGAATATAAAAACGACACATACCATCTCTTCATTGACTTCAAAGCCGCATACGATAGCATAGCCAGGGTAAAACTGTACGACGCCATGAGCTCATTTGGATTCCCGGCCAAACTAATAAGGCTAGTTAGAATGACTATGACCAACGTCACATGCCAGGTGAGGGTGGATGGAAAACTCTCAGGACCTTTTGCTACCACCAAGGGTCTGCGCCAGGATGACGGGCTTGCCAGTCTCCTATTAAACTTGGCGCTAGAGAGGGCCATCCGCGACTCTAGGGTGGAGACTACGGGAACCATCTTCTATAAGTCAACCCAGATCCTGGCATACGCTGATGATATAGACATCATTGGTCTGCGGCTCTCCTATGTAGCAGAAGCCTTCCAAGGGATCGAGCAGGCGGCAGAGAACCTCGGATTGCAGATAAACGAGGCAAAGACCAAACTGATGGTGGCAACATCAGCGACCCTACCAATAAATAATCAGAATCTACGTAGGCGTGACGTGCAGATAGGTGAACGCACTTTTGAAGTCGTCCCGCAATTCACCTATCTTGGGTCAAAGGTCAGCAACGACAATAGCATGGAAGCTGAGTTGCCCGCAAGGATGCTGGCTGCCAACCGGTCATTCTACAGCCTGAAAAAGCAGTTCACCTCAAAGAACCTGCCGAGACAGACGAAGCTGGGACTATATAGTACCTATATAGCTCCAGTACTCACATACGCCTCTGAGACATGGACACTGTCCAAATCTGACGAAACCCTCTTAGCCGCGTTCGAGAGGAAGATGCTCAGAAGGATACTTGGCCCCGTATGTGTGGAAGGACAATGGAGGAGCCGCTATAATCCGGCAGGCCATTTTATACGCATGGAAACGGATGACCCAGCCCGTAAAGTCTTTTTAGGCCGTCCACAAGGACAGAGGAGGCGTGGTAGGCCCAGATTGAGGAGGCAAGATGGCGTGGAGGCGTCCGCCATGAAGGCCGGGATAACGGACTGGCAGACGAAGGCGCGAGATCGTGAGCGGTTTCGGACACTCCTGATGCAGGCCAAGACCGCAAAGCAGTTGTAGCGCCGGATTAGTAAGTATTCATTCATATTTGCAGCATTTGTAGGAAAAGTAAATATGACAGAAATCCTCCAAGATTGAGTGATCAAGAACCGGCTTTTGTATCCATAGATTTTGTTGGTTTTCTTCAAGATTTAAATATAGAAATCCATCACGCCAGTGGAAGCAATTCCAATGGCATAGTAGAACGATTCCATTCAACCTTCATAGAATTGTATAGAACATTAAATAGAAGATACAATAATTTGGATTTTTTCGATAAGATCAATGTACTAGTTGACATTTATAATCATACTATCCATTCGGTTACAGGCTACATACCAAGAGAATTAATTTTAAACGTTCAAGGAAAAACTAATACGGAAAAAATATTAGAATGCTTCAACAAACTGCATTCAAATGTAAAAGTAAGACTTCAAAAACAAAAAAAAAATTAATGGAAAATGGAAATAAGAATAGAGAACTACCGCATAGTTTAAGCCCCGGGGAGAAAGTATTTGTAAGAGTTACGCAACGAAATACGAAAGATAAAGAACCATTTAAAGCTTCTGAAGTAAAACAAGATAATGAACTACCATTTAGGGATTGGTTTGATTTTAAGGTTCATAAATCAAGGATAAAAAAATGAAATGTCATTTGTTAGGGATCATTAAAACCAAGCGAGGACGCTTGTAACTTAAAGGGGAGGCGTAACGCAGACATTTGTATGCGATAGTGTTAAGAACATGATTATACTAGGATAAGGATTAGATTTAAGAGAAATATAGAGCATTCGGAGTTGAGCACTCGAAGCAGACGAATGCATCCCGTTTATCTTCTTCTCTTATATACCTCTTCTCTTTCATCCTTCATCATCCCTTCACAAAAAGTGATTTACAAAATGTGTTGCTTGCACTACATTTAAACACATTTCTAATTGTTTCTCGAAACTTTAGCATGTTTTAAGAGCGTAGTCACCAACTAATCAAAGTATATATTAGAAAAACTGGATGCCGAATGAGGAATTATATTGGAAAATACAAATCAAATGGACAAGGTACTGAAAAAAACATATTGTATAAGGATTAAAAAACTTACTTGTTTTCGATCGGGGTTCCCGTGGTCCGTCTACCGTAACTTTGATTGCTTTGTTATAAGTAGCAACTTGTGGTGGACTTGTTGATACAGTAATAGTTAGCGTGAAGCTTTTTCCTACGTCGTTTTGAAATAGTTTTTATTTTATAATTGTTTGTCAAACAAATGAAATGATTGATTCAACACCACATTATGTACCATCAGAAGTTGGCGAACGGTGCACAATACATTTTACGGCGAAGAATTGAGTGATGCATATGGAAAGAAAAAGATAAAGGATATATTAGCATATAAGTATGATAGAAGTGTCCTACAACAACTATAACTATCGTGAGTAGCATAGAACTGGAAAGAACAATAGTCGGCACCACGAATAAAACAAATATTTCTACAGTTGTTTAAAGTTCATTTTATTTTAACCGAGTTCATTTGTTGATCATTCGTGTTAAAATCAACAAACGTCAAAATAGTTGACGATTGCTCAATATCACACATAGGCAAACACAGAAGAAAAATTCGAGCAGTTTAGTTTAAAATTATGTGGATTTGTATTGCAACGCTCTTGACAATCGTTAGTTTGCGACCCGCTGCGCAAATTCGAGCAGTTTCCTGCGCAGGAAATGTACCAAAATCTGGGCTAGCCAGCGCAGTTTTTGGCCCGATACCCACGTGGGACTTCAGCGATTTCTGCGCAGGCCTGCGCAGGTTTAGCGCCCTCTGTGGGCGAAAAGGATGAACTATTTTAGGCGGCGGAGCAAAAAAACGGTCAAAAAATTTAAAATTATTGGCGCCCATTTGTATACATGTTGAGTAGTATGTACTCACAATGTATAGTATATTGTGTTTAGACGGGTTTGATTACGTTTGCTAGTTTTATTTTTAGTCCTACGTTGTGTTACAAATTACAAAGTTTTAGTGAAGTTAATGAAAAAATGGCTGAACAAAATCCGTGGTGTTTAAGTGTTGCGCACAAGTACGACTTTCTTGTCTCGAGTTCACGAAGCGTCTGTCTTCTCCTTACAAAAAATGATAGTGATGAGCGTCACAACGGAATCGATCATTCCGTGCGGATCGGAACTGTATCCCTCGCTGAGCTGTCAAAATATGACCCAAGCAGCAAATTCTCCTTAACAAAATGTACGATAAATTCAAATCCAAACATATTGTATAATGTATAGTATAATGTATAGTTTATATTATTTTATAAAATATAGTTTTAATAATTTTACTAAATTTTATGTTTTTAAATGTGCCGAAATCTGTCTCGAGTTTTTGGGTCGCGACACACACACACAGTGCGGGGAAAGTGACCGTTCACTCTATCATGTCGCGATCCCCCACCCCGCCCGACGCTTTGAATGAGGATGCGCTACAAGATAGCTGAACCAGCCTTTCTTCCGATAAGGTTGCCGTAATCGATCATAAGGGGAATGAGGGGTGGGGGGGGGGTTTGTGGAGGGTGCGTGCTCGCGTGCGCGACTTCGGGGGTGCGTTCTCGCGTGCGCGCTTTCGTGGGTGTGTGCTGGCGTTCGCGCGTTCGCATGCACGCGTTCGTGAGTGCGTGCTCGTGTGCGCGCATACATGCATGTTTGCGTGCGTGCGTGCGTGCATGTGAGTGTGTGTGTGCGTGCGGAAACCCCACAACTATTTGATTCTGATGCGTACATTTTCATCCACTGCGGCTACAAAGTTCATGTATTTTTGACCTCGCTACTTGAGAAATAACACAACTATTGGATTGGCACCACCATCTTTGCGACCAGCTCTGCTGTTGGTGGTACTAAATAATGATGGGCGGGTCGACCCAAACCTATCGGGTCGTAGCCATCCGTAAGCGACCCGGAGTCGTTCGGGTCGACCCGAAAGGTACAAGTAGGTTCAGTGGGTGCAACTACTCCGGTAGGTGTGAGAAAGCATAAGCGACTCCGACACGTTGCTGCAACGAGTTCGGGTCGGGCCACGGTAGGTTCAGTTTGACCCGAGGGTGCAGCGAGTTCGGGTCTACCCGAAAGATCAGTAGGTGCCAGAAAGCATAAGCGACTCTGACCCGTTGGTGCAGCGAGTTCGGGTCGGGTATTGAACCTACCTTGACTCGACCTGGCCCGATCTCGCTACACCAACGAGTCGGAGTCGCTTATGCTTTCTCGCACCTACTGATCTTTCGGGTTGACCCGAACTCGTTGCACCAGCGGGTCGGATTTGATTCCGACTCCGACCTAGCGCACCCGCTGCACCCACGGGTCGGAATCGATTCCGGCTGGCTCGCACGCGACTTCGGGTCGGGTCGTGAAATGAATCGTATGACCCAACACTAGTATTAAAAAGACACACGATCGAAGCAAACGTGCATGTGATATGTACCACATTTCTATCCAATTCAGCTAGCGGGCTCAAGTGGAAATAACATTTTGAATTGAATCCATTCAAAAGAGAATTCTGGATTTGTTTATTAAGATGCGCATTTGGTGCTGCACCTGCCCGTCCAGAATCTGGCGGCTTGTTGGCTTTGAGTCGGTATCATGACGCCTTGCGACCGGCACTGCCTTGGAATGGGTTCGGCTCAGTAGGTTCATGTCCTTTGGTCGAGTGCATTCCGTGCATTTGTCGCGCCACAGCGGTAGACCCGGCAGCAACAAAGTCAAGACAAAAACCTTCCACGTGTGTCGACTGCTATGCTAAGTTCTTCTTCTTCTTAGTATTATTATTATTATTATTATTATTTTTATTATTATTATTATTATTATTATTATTATTATTATTATTATTATTATTATTATTATTATTATTATTATTATTATTATTATTATTATTATTATTATTATTATTATTATTATTATTATTATTATTATTATTATTATTTTTATTATTATTATTATTATTATTATTATTATTATTATTATTATTATTATTATTATTATTATTATTATTATTATTATTATTATTATTATTATTATTATTATCATTATTATAATTGTTGTCATTACGGCCTACGCGACCGTGCAGGCCTTTTCAGGACTTGAATACCACGTAGCCTGATAATCAGCCCTTGCTACGGCGAAGGTTCATACGCGGTTAGAACCCACGACGGGCATACAGATGCGAGGAATGATGGCGGTGCCGCGGTACCGCTCCTATCCAGCGGGCAACTTGCATACTGTAACACTATCTCCTGCCCGATGCATACGCTTCAGGCAGGGGGAAAACACCGTCATGAACCAGCGGCGGATCGAACGGTAGGCGGTCTTGGTGGTCACCGAAAATCTCTAGTCTGTAGTATGCCGTATGTCTACAAGTGGACAGAGTATTAGCGACAAGGGCCCCCGGAAAGATGGTCGTTTTGCCCCGTGGCTGGAGAACCATTATCCCCCCCCCCCCCCCACCCTCTCATGCCGGCAATAATATTAAGGCCTATGACTGATGATCGTAGGGTTCCCATGGCCACCTTCCTCTCTGCCGGCAATTTAAGTATACTGTTCAATCTCCCAACAGCTGTGTGCCAGTACCCCCTCCTTCCGATCATCAGTTACCATTTACAGGGGCCTCAACTCGTCTTTGCACCTAGGACCCTCGATTGCCCCTAACCTGCCTCTGTCATGCACACCTTCCTTTCTTTGGCCGATGGATCATAACATTCTGGAAGAAAACACATTTGGCGAAAGTGTTGCACACACACGTACACTCACACGCATGCGCAGACAGCTCAGCATATCTGTGTAATCTACTCCATACGAAAGCAAAAGCTTAGGGTAACAAAGTTATGCTTAATGCTTAACACGTTCAGCACGATGATATGTCCCAGGGACTACCAGTGAACTTTCCAGGATGCTGGTTTCACAATTAGCTTGCGTTCTAGATGCCGGCGAAAAGGAATGTTGATGAAAATCAGCGCCGGGATGAACATGTTAATGCGAATTGGGGCTCTCTGCGTTGCACAGCAAACCCTCCTGTGTGAGCTAGCGATTCCGTAGTCAATGTTACATTGCAGCGTTTCAATTCACTGCCCTTTTTTGGTTTGATTTGTGAAAATGCAACTTCATCGCCGATATGTTTGTTAACGGCTTTTTTAAGCGCCACAGCAACTCATGAGCATTGACCACAAGTGAGAAAGAGATAGCGCTATGGATGGAAAAAGCACGGACGACGGCTGACAGCATATGGCCGTCTGAAGCACCAACACATCCAAACCTTCGACAGAACGCTCAGGCGAGGGGTATGAGGCGGAGCCAGGGACGGGTAGCTCGATGAGCTGCTTGACAAATTTGCCGTTGCAGAGAAAAGGAAGGCATGAGAAAATTCTCCGAATGTCCTGAGATCTTCCGTCGCTTTGCACACCCGCTGCGCAAAGCGATCGAAAACTTCTCCAACTCAAACTGCAAACATATTTCACAGCCCACAGCAGTGTGCTTGTGAGATTGTGTTTCGTCAATTTTTTGTCCAACACACAACAAAAACAGCTGTCATAATACAAATCTTCCGATTTTGACAACTTGTCTTTACAATTTGTGTTTAATAATCGGGCCTATTATCTCGGCTTTCCCATTCTGCTGTCCCACCTAAAAAACTTAACAACTCCCCTCCCTGGTCTGACTTTACTCTCCGCTTCCTCAAAAGAGATCGCAATCGCACACTACGTAATTATCAAGACATGCGAGACCCTCACCATAAGCGCATATTTAAATACTCTTCTAATGCATATCGCATATATAACAGGGCTTGCTTTAGATCTTACGTCCACCGAGTGCAAGCACAGTTTAAAATTCACCCTAAAGCCTTTTGGGGACATGCTGATTATCGTCGTAAATCAAAAGATATCCCTTCTCATCTTACTCTTGACAATCTCTCTGCATCCGGGACTGACGGCTGCTGCAACCTTCTAGATGAACATTTTTCAAGTGTGTATCCTGAATCAATCAAAACCATACCATCAATCTTCAATAGCACTAGCAACACGTCCACCGATGTAATCAACGACAGTAACCTAAACTTACAGCTTAGCACAGTTTTACAAGCAATAAAAAATCTTAAACAGTTATTTAATTCCGGTGCAGATGGCATGCCAGTAACAGTATACCAGAAATTTAATGCTGTGCTTGGTCCTCTCCTATTAAAACTGTACCGTATATTTATTAACTCATGTTCATTTCCGGACACATGGAAATAAACTCATATTACTCCTATCCCTAAGAAAGGCAATCGCGCAAACGCTACCAATTGTCGTGGAATCTGCATCCTCGGTGCAAGCTCCAAAATATTTGAATCTATAATTTACTCACCTATCCTATTTATTACAAGAAACTGCATTATACCTCAGCAACACGGTTTCATTCCTATACGCTCTACCTTGACAAACCTTATTTCCTTGACTTCCGTTATCACCTCTAGTTTAGACAGCGGTTCTCAGGTTGATATCATTTATACTGATTTAAAGTAGCCTTTAACCGTATTCCTCACCCTATACTTCTTGCAAAGCTATCCAAAATGGATTTCATAGACTCATACATTCGTTGGCTTCATTCGTTTTTTAGCAATCGCTCTTTTCGTGTTCAACTAAACTCCTGCTTTTCCAGATCCTTTTCATCCAAATCGGGAGTGCCTCAAGGTAGCGTGTTGAGTCCTTTATTGTTCGTTTTATTTATGAATGATGTTAACTCTGTCATTCCACACGATTATTTTCTATGTTCTATGTCCCGTTACGATTGCTAACAACCTCGAGGGTATCGCAATAAATCACGTAATCTCGGTAAAAGATCTTGATGTAACTTTCGATAGCAAGTTATCATTCCTCGATCACATTGACGTTACCGTTAATAAGGCTCGTAAAACAATCGGTATGATCAAACGTTTTTCAATCCGCATAACCGACCCTCTGTGTTTAACAGCGTTTTATTGTTCGTTAGTACGACCTATTTTGGAATACTGTGTTGTTGTTTGGTGTCCAAGCTCATATACATCGATTGACCGCGTAGAAAGAGAGATTATATACTCGGTATATTGTCGGCAAAATGCCCGGCTATACGTCAGATACCCTACCGCAAGACCCGTGAAAAACTATTTGGAAAATAGTGGATGGGAAGTTTTGACCCACTCGCTTTATAGTCCGGACCTTGCTCCGTGTGACTTTCATTTATTTCGCTCGATGCAAAACGCCCTCACCGGGATACGCTTCACTTCAGAGCAAGGCATCTGAAATTGGATAGATTCGTTTTTGGCCAATTTTTAGGCATGGAATTCATAAATTGCCTGAAAGATGGGAAAATATTATAGCTTCTGACGGGCAATACTTTAAATAAAATATATTGTAAGATTTTTCCACAATAAAGCATAACATTTCGCTAAAAAATCCGGGTTTCAAATCAAATCAAAGCGCCTCAATTAAATGCAGTTTTTTTGTTTAAAAATAATTTATTAAAAATACAGATTCATTTTAAACTCCCTCAATTTGTACCAAAAGGAATGTCCTAATAAACATGAGGTGAAGGTCGTTTTGGAAATTGCCATTTTTTTCTTTTTTTCATGCAAACTATGAATTTGTTTAACAAAATATCAACATGGCTGACACATATTGCAAACACAAAATGAACAATCATATTCATAAAAATAGATTCGATTGGCTTAAGGTCAGAAGGACTTTCCTGATCACAAGATCAGCTAATTTGTAGTGCAATATGTGTGGCTAAGATCTTTTTAAACAGCACATAGCTTTAGGAAGCGCTTGTGCAGACTAATAAGTTTTAAGAATCTCCTCGTACAGGCAGTGTCAAAGATACGTGAAATCTGGTATATTTACATAATCGTGATTTTCTCAGTTTTATGAATTTTATTTATTAATAAAATTAGACATATATCAAATAATCTGTGCAGGGTATAAAACCACCCACTGCAAGCAAAAGTGAAATAAAATTAAATATTGTTTGGCTGAAAATTCCGAAATACAATTTACATAGAAGTTAGAAATATTCGGCTTATCAAGTTTTTTCGTTAATAGCGTATTTCAGGTACAGTATCGGACAGAATGATAGGACCCTAGTTTTTTCAACGCAGCATGCACCCGTTGGGACAGGTTTATGTGTGGTTTGTGTGTTTGTGTTTGTGTGTGTGTGAATGTGTGTGTATGTGTGTGTGTACATGTGTGTGTGTGTGCATGTGTGTGTGTATGTATGTATGTTTGAATATGTATAAGTGTGTGTGTTTGTTTCACAAGTAGGTCGTTTCGGATAGTTTTGTTAGTAGTTTTTTTGTGTTTTGGGTTAGGTTTTTGATGTAATAAGCAGGCCCACCACCTTCGCGATCAGTATTTTTCGATATATTAACAATTTTACGGTCTTCTTTCGCCGTGGTCTTCTGAGGACGTCCGGTTGACTTGCGCTTTTCGGTTGTCCAAGCGCGTTTCGGTTGTCTAAGCATGTTTCGGTTGTCCGAAGCGCGTTTGCCACAAAAGTGCGCGATCGTTCCATTAAGAACTCGATCGTTTTGCGCTTAATGCCAGCAGCCGCCATTCGCTTTATCATATGGCGCTGATAATCGGTACAATGTTTACCTCGATCCATTGTAATAAAAATTGCTTGCTGAGACCGTCAAGAACGCGCTGGTTAAAAAGTTGGACACGGCTGATCCCGTGCATTGCCTGCGTTCTGCTTCTATACGCAATGAATTATATCGTTGTAGAGCAGCAAAAAAAGCGTATGAATAAAAACTATCAATGAGTAAGCGAGTGAGTGTCTACCCATTTAAATCGAGAACTGAATACTGCCGCGCTCATGAAACAAAACGTACATTGAAAAGAACACCTGCGCGCCAGCTCAATGCACGCACAAAAGTTTCCCATGCGCACACAACGTTCAACGTAGAGATGCACGCAGGCCTTTCAATGGCGTGCACTGGAGAAACACCTGTGAGGGAATGCCGAGTTCATTGCTATTGTGCGCGTGTCAATTTCGCATCGCTGCGCATGCACATTCATCAATCAGCACACCTGCGTTTTCGTCCGAGGAACAAGCGCTACTGTCGATGCAAACTTTAGTTTTTATCCAAGTGTAAACGCACGCTGTTTCACATGATAACACACATTATCAGAATACTTTCAACACAATATGACATAATGGCAAGCTACGTTTTTCAGACACAAATCCGCGCACTTGCAAATACACATTAAAAAGCACACTCTCTTTCTACTACTAATACTACTACTACTACTACTACTACTACTGCTACACACACACACACACACACACACACACACACACACACACACACACACACACACACACACACACACACACACACACACACACACACACACACACACACACACACACACACACACACACACACACACACACACATACACACACATACACACACACACACACACACACACACACACAGACACACACACACACACACACACACACACACACACACACACACACACACACACATACACACACACACACACACACACACACACACACACACACACACACACACACACACACACACACACACAGACACACACACACACACACACACACACACACACACACACACACACACACACACACACACACACACACACACACACACACACGGTTGCAAGAGAGTTGCATGAATTCACTAAAGATCGAAACAATGTACATGCTCCGATCAAGAAGATGTCGGTGAGCATCCTGTCGTCGCTAACCTGTATTGTAACCAGATAGCCCCAGAACCTATTGAAGAGCAGGAGAAATCAGAGAGTAGCGAGTTATGGAGCACGGTGGTCAGCAAAAAGGCCAAACGTAAGGCTACAATAGATTCGGCCACAGATGTTGGTCAAGGTAGACCTGGTGCACCAAATGGTCCAACTAAACTGACCTTATGGCGACCGAAAACGGAGGCGATCCTGGTCGAGACAAACGAAGTGTCTACACACAAGGACATACTTCGAAAACTGAAGACTGATCCCGAGCTACAGCCGTTTGGCAAACAAGTCGCACGAGTTAGAAGTACCAAAAATGGAGGTTTACTCTTTGAGCTAAAGAAGAACGATGGTACCTACAGTGAAGATTATTCCGAAAAAATCCAAAAGGCCATCGGAGAATCCGGAAAAGTAAAAACCCTTGGGCAAATGGAGACTGTCGAAATTCGCTATATCGATGAAGAGACAGAGGCAGCTGATGTCGAACGAGAAGTGCGAAATCAATTTGCCTGCACCGAAGGCTATAAATTGGAAGTAAGAATGAAATCTTCTTACTCGGGTATGCAGACTGCCATCGTTAGACTTCCAGCAAAGCTAGTGCCGGCGATGACAGCAGCAGGGAAAATACAAATAGGCTGGTCAGTCTGCCCAGTGCGGGTCAGCACTCCGAGCAGAAAATGCTACCGCTGCTGGCAAACGGGCCACATCTCACAGGACTGCAAGGGTCCAGACAGGAGTAAATGCTGCCTGCGCTGCGGAAATGAAGGTCACTTCGCTTCTGCGTGCCAAAAAACTCCTCGATGTGTGTTCTGTCCAGCTGGTTTCATCGCGCATCATTCGAGTGGAGCATTCTGCCCAGTGACGAAAAAAACAACATCATGGAAGTAGTCCAGATCAATCTGAACCACTGTGAAACAGCCCAGGACCTCCTGAGCCAGGTATTGATTGAAGAGGAGGCAGATATTGCTATTATATCAGAGCCTTACAGGGCTCCAATCGGATCTACGAATTGGGTGGCTGATAAAACTGGCGCAGCAGCAATTTGGGCGGTGCGAAGATATCCCATTCAGCGGGTTGTTTCAAAAACGTTCGAGGGCTTCTGCATAGCCGAAGTTAACGGAGTATTCTTTGCCAGCTGCTATGCACCTCCTAGCTGGGAACCAGAAAAATTTAGTGAAATGCTTAACAATCTATGTGCAGCACTGGAGGGATGCAGTCCTTTGGTGATTGCCGGCGACTTTAATGCCTGGGCTGTTGAATGGGGGAGTAAACGGACAAATAACAGAGGAGAGGCAGTGCTCGAAACTTTTGCCCAACTTAATGTAGTTCTGGGAAACGTCGGCTCAAGCGCTACCTACAGCAGAAACGAAAGGACATCTATGATAGATATTACGTTCTGTAGCCCATCTCTGGCCTGGCACCTACACTGGCGCGTCAGCGATACTTTTACAGGCAGCGATCATCGTGTGATACGGTATGCTGTCAACAAGGGGCAAATGAGTAAACTAACTTTGGCGACGACAACGGATATAAGAGGTTGGAAAACACAGAGCTTTTGCGAAGACCGGTTTGTAGAGGCCCTGAATTTCGGTGACTTTGGAGACGTTGCAAATCCTTCTCAGCTCGTGTCTGCACTGAGCCGAGCGTGTGATGTCACAATGCCTAGAAGGAAAACACCAATAAACACCAGACCACCGGAATACTGGTGGAATTCTTCGATCAAGAAGCACCGAGCTGAGTGCATTGCTGCTCGTAGGAAACTACAACGCGAGAGCAATCCTACAACAGAGAGCTACTGAAAATTATCTACGTCAAGCTAAGATCAGATCTTAAAAGGGAGATAAAGTTGAGCAAAAGAAAAATATTCCTTGAGCTACGCGACGAAATAGCTCGGAAACCTTGGGGATTGGCTTTTGAAACTCTTATGGACAAAAGAAGACCCAAGGAGCCTGTGGAAAGATGCCCCGTGAAGCTTCTCCAGATAATCCAGCAGCTGTTTCCTACCCATGGCCCTCCGCTACTGAATTCGATTATCGACTCGCCAGAATCCACCCCTGTGCCTATTACGACCACAGAGATTGAAAAACTCGCAGATCGCCTCAAGTGTGGAAAAGCCCCCGGCCCAGATGGTATCCCCGCTGAAGCAGTCAAAGTGGCCATGAGGATGTTCCCTAGGGTGTTCCAAAAAGTTTTCCACAACATACTTACGACAGGACAGTTTCCATTAGTGTGGAAGAAGCAGTTGTTAGTCCTGATACCAAAGCCAGGGAAGACTCCAGGGAATTTATCAGCCCTAAGACCACTGGGACTGATCGACGTACTGGCCAAAGCACTGGAAATGGTAATTCTCGATCGCTTGACACCATATACAGAAGGAGAACACGGCTTATCAGATCGTCAGTTCGGTTTCCGCAAGAAGCGCTCCACGGTTGATGCGATACAGGCGGTACTGGTGAAGGGTGATGCTGCCTTTCAACGGAAGCGATGTGGGGCTCGTTACTGCGCGATCATCACCATCGATGTGAAGAACGCTTTCAACTCTGCTAGCTGGGAGGAAATAGCAAAAGCTCTAGAGCGCATGAAAATCCCCTTGCATTTGTGTCGGCTACTGAGAAGCTATCTCAGCGGGCGCGTTCTACAGTATAGCACGGAAGAGGGAACAAAAATAGCTACCATCTCTGCTGGCGTACCGCAAAGATCAGTACTTGGCCCCACCTTGTGGAACATTATGTACAACGAAGTATTAACCCTGGCCCTACCCACAGGAGCTGAGGTCATCGGGTTTGCAGACGATATTGCACTGACTGTCGTAGGAAATAGTGTAGAGGAGGTCGAGTTGCTGTCTACGGATGCTGTCGGCAGGATTAACGATTGGATGCGAGAAATGAAGTTGGAAATAGCACACGCCAAAACGGAAGTTATTCTCATGAGTAGCCACAAGGAGGTCCAAAAAGCGCACATAATGGTAGGCACTAAGCAAATAGAATCTATAAGAAGCCTCAAATACCTTGGAGTTATCATAGATGACAGATTAAAGTTCCGAAAGCACCTTGAGGAAGTTTGCATAAAGGCCACAAAAACTGCAAACGCGTTGGCTAAATTTATACCCAACATAGGTGGTCCAAGCAGCACAATAAGACGCTTACATGCCAACGTAGCCATTTCTAATATAAGGTATGCAGCACCAGTATGGGCACACATACTAAGAAATAAACAGAACCAGTACGCTATAAATAAGGTGCACCGAAAAATGGCCATACGCGTTGCTAGCGCGTATCGTACCATCTCATATGAAGCAGTATGCGTAATTGCGAGTATGATGCCCCTTTGCATCACCCTAGAGGAGGACTCCGTAAATTTCCAGAGCTCACGCGCGGGAGATACTCGTGCTGTATCCCCAAAGGAGGCAAATGAGGAGTCCATGCGAAGATGGCAGGCGGCTTGGAATAACGCTTGTAATGGGAGATGGACCTTCACGCTAATCCCCGATGTAGCTATGTGGATGAACCGGAAACATGGTGACGTGGATTATTTTGTCACGCAGATGCTCTCTGGCCACGGGTGTTTCAGGAGCTACCTCCACAAATTCCGACACGCTTCTTCACCTCGATGCCCAGTATGTAAGGACAATGACGAGACTGCGGAACATGTAATGTTCTACTGTCCACGTTTCCTAGAGGAGCGCCAGCTGCTTGACACGAAGTGCAGAACCGCCGTAAGACAGACCAACCTAGTGCAGCTGATGCTACATAGCGAAGAGTTGTGGGAAGCTGCAACAACATGTATGAGACTGATCCTGACAAGGCTGGACCAGCTGTGGAGAGGAGATCAGGACCTGCGACGCGTGTGAACGTGGTACGGTTTGGAGTGTTTTGTATGTGTGCCCCATGGAGCAGTATGCGAAGTGTGAAGTGCTTGGTGTATTGATTGTGAGCTCTATTGCTGTGTGATGTTTGATAGTACTTTTGATCTGTCTCGCGAACTCTGGTTCATTGTGCAATAGCGAGGATGCAATGCTAATGCATAAGCCCTTCCCCAAGAAGCATACCGAAAGGTGAACCCATGGGGAAGGGTGTATTGCCCAAGGAGGGGGTTTACTGGGTAAGAATCCCATGTCAACACCCGTGCGACAACGGGAGTCTTTCGAAGATTCCCCCTCCTTGTAAAACAAAAAAAAAAAAACACACACACACAAACACACACAAAAGGAATGTCATAATAAACATGAGGTGAAGGTCGTTTTGGAAATTGCCATTTTTTTTCTATTTTTCATGCAAACTATGAATTTGTTTAACAAAATATCAACATGGCTGACACATATTGCACACACGAAATGAACTATCATGTTCATAAAAATAGAATCTATTGGCTTAAGGTCAGAAGGACTTTCCAGATTAGAAGATCAGCTAATTTGTAGTGCAATATGTGTGGCTAAGATCTGTTCAAACAGCACATAGCTTAAGGAAGCGCTTGTGCAGGCTAATAAGTTTTAAGAATATATATATATATAATATATATATATATATATATATATATATATATATATATATATATATATATATATATATATATATATATATATATATATATATATATATATATATATATATATATATATATATATATATATATTTATATATATATTTATATATTTACATAAAAACGAGAAATGTCATTTTGCTCTGAACCAAGGTCTTATAAATGACAAGGTGAAGTTGTTCAGAGCAAAATGACATTTCTCGACTTGACATTTCTCTTCCGGGGGCTCCGGTATAAAAATTGGGGAGGGCTGGTGCGGGGTAATGAAATTTGTATGCAGAGAATGACAGATGTCCCCCACAATGTCGCCCAGCAAAAGCGATAAAAATCAACCTTCTAAATACATTATCCTTGCTCTGAACAACTTCACCTTGTCATTTATAACACCTTGCGTGCGACGACGTCACGCGCGACAAAAAGTAGGTCAATTTTGCAAACTACTCGTCTCGCGCATTTTTGCTTAATCCTAAATAATCGAATTATCTAGTTTGTTTACATGCCAGATTAATGCAAAACAAAATAAAATAGATTTGAACACATTTCAACCTATTTTTGTGTGTTTTCAAATATAACAAAAGTTGGTTGACTGAGTCAAATGAGCTACAGTGGAGCGCCGTTTAGGGCGGTGGCAACGCTCATCGGATGCGATTTTATCGGACGAGATTTATATGGGATTTGACAGATAACGTCGGACGTGCGATTTCGTCGTCCGACGTTATCTGTCAAATCCCATTTTAAAATTTGACAGGCCGTCTGATAAAATCGCATGCGAAAAAGCGTTGCCACCGCCCTTATCCGGGTACCTTTTATCCGGCTTTCCGTTTATCCGTGCTGTTGAGAAATGACAGTTCAATACAAAATTGACATTGCGTTACGAGGATGATGTTTAAAAAGTGGTTATAAGAGCACATTATCATAACAAAAAACACTATTGTAATCTTTCTTAATTTCGGAAGAATTAACTGAAGGCTGAAGAATTGCGTGTTTTCTGTTTTAGCGCTCAATCACGAATGACATCTCTATTTGACAGTATTGCCTGAGATACTTAAACCTAGGTGTGATCGCGCAAACAAGATGTACATATAGAAAAGGTGTATGTGTAAGGATGTCAAGGTGTATGTGTGAGGTATATACAAATTAGAATTTCTAATTTCTACAGCTCGGCCATCCTGACGAGAAATTGACCTCAATTTTTCCTGCATATGTATAGCCCTACCCTTAATCTTAAGTGTAGCTTTATGAACATATTCCGATCAAGCTCCCCCCAGAGGCACTATCCATCTTCTCAACTTGTCCGACTCCAACACTCCATCATATGGTATTTGCGTCATTTGTATTCCATCGATATCACGTATAACATATCTGTCATTAGGTAAACGTTTGTGGATAACGTATGGACCTTTATATCTGGCAATGAGTTTTTTGTTTGAATTTGGTGTGTTATCTACATTTTTAATTACAACAAACTCTCCTTCATTGAATACGGGAGCAGGGCGATGGTGTTTAGCATGTTGTTTCTCATTATTTTGTTGTGATTTTAAAATATTGAATGATGCTTCTGCACGTATAGTTTCTAAATCTGAAAATGCTTTGTTTTTGTCTTCTAAATATTCGGTCAATATATCTACTGAAGGGCCTCGTTGGTTAACACCAAACAATAGCATAGAAGGGGAAAAACGAGTGGACGAATGAATGGTATTATTAAGAGCGTATTCTGTAGATAGCAAATGGGTCACCCAATCTACATGGTCGGTCTGATTTGATAATTTGCTCAATATGGGACGAATAATGCGATTGACCCTTTCCACTTGACCATTAGCTTGTGGTGATCCTGTGGCATTCAACACATGGCTAATTCCGCGAGAAGAAAGGAAATTGGAAAATGCGGCTGAAGTAAAGCATGTACCACGATCGCTAATTATTCTTTTAGGTCGACTGTAGTAAGAGAAATATTGTTTTAGAGCATTGCACACCTCTTTTGTACTAGTGGAAGTTGTTGGATACAATTTAACGAATTTCGTAAATGCGTCTATTACTACCAATAAGTATTTTTTCTTTAAAGATGATGTAGGTAGCGGTCCAAAATGGTCAATGTGCAAGGTATCAAATGGGTAAGGTTCTTTTTGGATGCTATGAAGGTTCCGATTATTTACTCTAGATGGAGCAGAGTGAATAATGCACTTCAAGCAGTTATTTATAAAGTTTATTATCCGTGTTTTTCTGTTAGGAAACCAATAATTCTGATCTATTTGGTTGCAACATTTTTCGGCTCCCAAATGACCTATTTGTTCGTGTATTGATCGTATCAGATTATTAACCATTTCTGTTGGCACGTATAATTTTAGCCTATTAGAAGGTGATCGTTTGAATACAATACCGTCTTGTAATTGGTAACCTTCGACATCCGTCGTCTCTAACTCTTTTTTCAGAGTTTGGATAAGCGGATCCCTAGCCTGAGCTACACGTATTTGGAAGTCAATATCAACATCATCGAAGGCAGCCAAATGTTCCAGTCGGCTTAATGCGTCTACATGACTCATTGCTAATCCAGGGCGATGTTGAATAATGTAATTATAATTCTCCAGGAACAGTGACCAACGTGCTATCTTTGCGGACGAATTTCTATTTTTAAGCGTTTCTACCAGAGAATTACAATCAGTCACTATCTTTATTGGAATGCCGTGTACATAGGTATGGAAACGTTTGAGCGCATATATAACGGCCAATGTTTCAAGCTCGTAGCTGTGCAATTTAGCTTCATCAGCCGAAGTGGTTTTGGAAAAATACGAAATAGGGTGATATCTACCATCATCCTGTTTTTGCAAAAGCACAGAACCAAAAGCTATCGAACTTGCGTCACAGTGAAGTTCAGTTTCGCGTTTAGGGTCGTATATGGCAAGCACCGGAGCTACTATCAATTTATCTCGGAGTGTTTCAAATGCTTTTTTACACTCATCATCAAAAATAAATGGAACATTGTTTTTCAAAAGATTAGTAAGTGGTTTTGCAATACTAGAGAAATGTGGAACAAACCTCCGGAAAAACGAAAAAAGACCTAAACATTGTTGTACCTGTTTTGTGTTCTGAGGAACAGGATAGTTTTTGATAATTTTTACATGATTATCGCTAGGACATATACCTGAATGATTGGCCTTGTATCCTAAGTAATCCAATTCATCGTAAGCAAACTTACATTTATCAAGCCGTAGCTCCAACCCATTATTTCGTAGAGTATGCAAAACTTCACTAACTATTTCAAGATGTTCTTTAAAGTCTTGAGAAGCTATGAGAATGTCGTCAATGTATACAACCAGCTTTTCATTCTCGATGAATTTCCGCAAAATTGTATTAATGAAACGCTGAAATTCAGCTGGCGCGTTTTTTAATCCGAAGGGCATACGCGTGTACTCGTACTGGCCGTCTGGAGTAACAAACGCTGTGAATTTAATTGAATCCTCGTCCATTGCCACTTGATGAAAACCACTCTTTAGGTCTAGTAACGTAAAGAATTTTTTATTGCCCAAGTGTTCTAGGCACGTCTCTATGAGTGGAAGCGGGTAGTTGTCGCGGATTGTTACTTTATTAAGAGGTCGGTAGTCGACACACTTACGAATTTCGCCATTTTTCTTCCTAACGAGTACCAGTGCGGAAGCATAAGGAGAGTTACTGGGTCTTATTATATTTTTCTCTAATAAATCCTTCACAATGACTTTTACTTTATTCCTTTCATCGAAAGAAAGTCGTCTAGGCTTTGTGAAAATAGGAGTATCATGAGTTAAGCTAATTCGCATTTTATGAGCAGATGGTATTATATGTTTATCCGGAAAATTAATGTAATTATTGGACACTATTGATCTTAAAGCAATGCCTTGTTCTTTAGAAAGATGTTCTCCAACATTTATAGTGCTAGCCTCATCGCTAATATTTATAGAACATATTTCAGAAAAAGTTGTGTCATATTGTTGTTTATGTTCAGATTTGTCTGATATCGAAATGAATTTTGAAGAAATATTGGGATCGGACAATTTCGAATCTTTGCATACCTCTGGTAAGGGAGCCTGGATCGAACTACGTAAAAGACCCAACGTTTGGAGCTTATGGTAAAAACCCGGTTTTTTTAAGTTCAGAATTTTATCTTTATTTAAATTCATCAGCATAAGTTTGCTGTAATGTTTACGGAATTGAGCGAGTGTGATGTTAAATTCTGATAACAAATCTCTCCCTACTATCATGGATAGGGACATGTAGCTTTTTGGTAAAATATAGAAATTGTGAATGAATGTTTGATTACGAAAACTAAGTTTTAGCTGTACTGTTCCAAGAGTTTGTAAATTCACATTTCCTATTCCTCGAAATCCACTTGGTTGGGGAGCGCTTAGTTTTGTAACCGGAACAATGGCTTCATTTATGAAGCTTTTAGAGCTACCGGAATCAAAAAGAGATGTTATAATTAACCCTGGGCTCCAAACATTGTTTCTCTTAAAAGCTACACTTACCTCCTGATAGGCCTCAAGTTGAACGAAGTTTCCATTTTCCCCAGAATCTAGATGCGCTGTTTCATTGTCGTTGCCCTGTACCGCAGCAACCGTTAGTTGACGTCTATCTGGGACAGGACAGTTGCGAATGACATGTGATGTGCTACCACATCGGAAACAGGAACCCGGAGCTCGGCGAGGTTGTGTGCATTGCGATGAATGATGTCCATGATTCGAGCAGTTATAACATCGAAGAGGTTCTGTCGTCGTTTGTCTTGGTGGAATCGGTCTCGGGGAAATGGTGTTGATGTGAGATGGGCTGCGGCGTTCTGGGTTTTTGCGCAACAGAAGATGGGATTCATATCGCTTAATGTTATCAATCAGGTCGTAAATATCGCGGTAATCCTTGGTCACAAGGCTATCATAGAGAGGGTCACGAGAAAGTCCTCTGATGACATAAGTTATGATAGCCTCCTCACTCACGTGGCCTGACATTCCCAGCGCATTTACTCGGTATACATAGCTTGTGTACGACTCAGAAATTTTCTTGTAGACCGATGCTAATTGGCTATGAATAACGGCTTCGTTACAGCGATCAGGAAAAGCCTTTTTAATTGTGTCAGCGAATTCGTCGAATGTCTTCAAAGTGTTACGGAAGCCATTGTACCATTCGCTTGCTGCTCCAGTCAACCGACTGCCTGCATATAAAAGCATCGTGCGATCCTGCCATCCATATAATTCGCTATTGTAGCGAATCGTATTGATCCACTTATTGATACCGAGGCCGTCAGAAAATTCCGGTATCAAATGTTTCAACTCCTCGGGATGAACCAATCGACCATCCGTAAACGTCTGCCGCTGTTCCATTTCCATAATTTTTGCTCGTAGCGCCATTAATTCCAATTGATGAGAAGTTGCGTCGAATGAAGCACCTTGCGTCGAAGATGTCGGAGCAGCTTTGTCTTTCATCAAGATGGCGGCTGCTGCAACGTGGTTTCCATTGTTCGTCACTTCGTCTTCATCTGCACACACTCTTTGAGGAATGAAATTCTGGGTTGATTGTTCCTCCATTTTGTTTTTCGGTACACTTTGCTCGTACAACATGCGTAGTTGTGGTAAAGTTGCTTTCGGAGGCACTTCGATGTTAGCAACTTCCAAAGCACAAAGAAGTTCCTCTTTTGTAAGCATTTTTCGGCAAAAACGGTTTATCCCACTTCTGAATTGTAATCTTTCTTAATTTCGGAAGAATTAACTGAAAGCTGAAGAATTGCGTGTTTTCTGTTTTAGCGCTCAATCACGAATGACATCTCTATTTGACAGTATTGCCTGAGATACTTAAACCTAGGTGTGATCGCACAAACAAGATGTACATATAGAAAAGGTGTATGTGTAAGGATGTCAAGGTGTATGTGTGAGGTATATACAAATTCGAATTTCTAATTTCTACACTATAATTCATGGCAAATTACAAATATTATCATGGAAAAAAACATGAAGTTAATAAAAACTGGGTTATTTTTATCAAAAAATAGGAATTTTGTAAAGAACTAATCAGAAATTGGTGATTAAATATATCATTTGACTTATTATCTAGGGTAAATGTACCAATAGTGGTGCAATTTGTGGCGGTACAGATGTATTTTAATGGATTTAAACTGTCAGGAAGGACAATTTCTGAATATTTTAACACATAACAGTTGGAATATGTTTTATCTTCGCAATCACAACCATTTTTACCATAAAACACATCAAATTTACGAAAAAATACATATTTTTGTGATTGCTTCGTTGTACCTATAATGGTGGTATGGTTCCTATAGTCGTCGTATTGTGTTCCTATAGTGGTGGTAAACAAGGATGCCTCAAAACAGTGTATAATATCAATATAACTTAGTTTTGAAGCTGTTTTCGTGTGAATAGCAAGGATTACTGCCATAATAATGATTTCTTTCGTAATTTGATCGTAAAAAATGTATGAATTTGGTTGATGAAAATATTGACTAAAGTACTTAAAGTATTGACTGAAGTACCTGTCGTCCACCCATACCCAGAAGAGTTTGCTTGATTTGAAGTTGATTGTTCACTCAGCCAAAAAAGCGAATTATGGCCTTTGTTTGGTAAATTACTTACAGAAAACTCATTTTTGTTGCTTATTTTAATGAAAACAGTACGACAAGTCAAAAATGTCGTTGAAAATATCTAAAATTACCTGTTTTTATTGGTTTTAGAACTATGACCACTATAGGAACATGCCTGTTTGGTGAACCTATAATGGCACTATCGTAAAAACACTTAAAAATACGTAAATATGGTCAAAAGCCAATGAATTTGAATAAAACAATATAATTTGATAACAATTATGTTAAAAAACTAATAATTGCGTTGTTATGTGGTCATTTCGAACGTTAACAAAAATATGAGCATCGTTATGAAATCCTAAGGATTTTGGAAAAATGTTGATACCTTTTACAAAATAATGGATTTTTCGGTCACTAAGAAACGGAATGGCCCCATTTCATTTTAAATCCTTTGTAAAAGGCTAAAGAACATTTCACACTATCGTATAAAACTTAACTACTGTTAATTTATCGTATGAGACGCATTTTCGTGCAATACCACAACTATTGGTATGAGCACCACTATAGGTACGTTTACCCTATAATTCATATGAGTGAATTCTACACGAAAACGTGTTTTTTAACAAAGACGTGTTTGAGCTAGTGAAGGAAAAGAAACGCGGACGCGACTGCTTTGGTTCAGTTCTTGTTTGTAAGTCCTTTATTAACAATGAAAAAAATGTCTTATGTATGTTCTATTTTACTTTTTAGGTTCCGGGTTCCGGGGTACCCTTTTTTGCTATCTTTGGCTGGATCGCTTGTCTCCTTTCTTTTCCGCGAGGACCAAGGATGTAAATGTTCGCCCGCCCTATTCTTTGTTTCGCATGAAGTTTTTTGTTACCGCGATCCTATTGCCTGTTTATTTTGTTTTAATGATTTACCCTGTTCGTGTTATATATATATATATATATATATATATATATATATATATATATATATATATATATATATATATATATATATATATATATATATATATATATATATATATATATATATATATATATATATATATATATATATATATATATTTATATATTTATATATATATATATAACCAATAGTGGTGGTATTGCACTAAAATGCGATACGATAAATTAACAGTAGTTAAGTTTTATACGATCAGCTCGAACCCACGTGGAACGTATCGAGCGGGTGCAGCGATCGTTCACCAGGTTTGCTATATGTAAAATCCTGGGTAGATTGTCCTCCCCCATACCTCCTTACGAGGACAGGTGTCGTCAGCTTGGCCTGGAACTATTGGAAAACCGCCGTTCCCATGCCCAATCCTCCTTTATTGCCGCATTACTCCTTGGTAATATTGATTCTCCTTCCCTTCTTTCTTCTATCCCTTTCTACGCCCCTAACCGTGTTCTTCGAAACCGCCCTCCCCTAGTGATCCCTTCCCGCCGAACTGCAGTGGGCCGTAATGACCCCCTTCTTCGTGCAATTCGTCGATTTAACTGTGTATATTCTATGTTTGATTTCAACCTTCCCTTATCCTCTTTCCGATCCCGCATCAGAACCCTCCATAATCCCGTGCTGCCTTAATTTTTAATTTTTAATTTTTAATTTTATATTTTTTAAATTTTTGATTCTAATTTTCTAAAAAAAAAATTTTTTTTTCTCAAATTTTTGATAATTCGTGTTAATTTTTGTTAGGTTAGGAACATAGGTAATAAGTATTATTTAAGCATTTGTGTAACCAAAAGGTAGACAAATAAATATGAATATGAATATGAATATACGATAGTGTGAAATGTTCTTTAGCCTTTTACAAAGGGTTTAAAATGAAATGGGGCCATTCCGTTTCTTAGTGACCGAAAAATCCATTATTTTGTAAAAGGTATCAACATTTTTTCCAAAATCCTTAGGATTTCATAACGATAAATCTGACAGCTGTTCATACGTACGGCGAAAGTTTGCAGCGATAATCAATTGGGAAACCAGTTTCTTGTGCAGCTCAGTAGTGTCTAGGGGTATTTTCGAAATTCATTTTTGTTCATGAATAGTTGTTAAACCTACAGTCATTGATTAAAATAATATTCTACTAACGATTAATCGATTGATTCTAGGTGAATTAATAATAAAACTAGTGAATTTGATATATTTTATATGCGTTTGACATTTCTTGGACCATTATCCGTGCAAATCGATTAACCGGCAACCGTCCGGTCCCGAGCTGCCCGGATAATCGACGTTCTACTGTATATGAATGAACTATTATCGTTGCGTTCGCAACATTACAGGGTTTTTAAATTGAGTTTAGACTAGCAGCATACTTTTTTTGAATAGTCGCAATACATTCTTGACTAGCATCCTCTATTTTTGATTACGAGCAATGGATTATTCACTAGGAGCAATTGATTTCAGCAGATCCCTGCATGACAGCCTAAGAGCGACGCGTTTATAACATCCGGTGTGACAGATCGACTTGAATAATAATCTGTGGATATTATTTAATTTCATTTGCCCATTAGTTTAAAGCATTTGTTTTGTTGCTATATATCATCCACTAAGTCAGATATATTTTATGTGATAAGTTTTCGGTGCTATTGTTTTGATTTTATTAATGCACAATAGAACACAAAAGCACTTAACGGCTAAATTGAAATATGCAGTAGTGGACCCACAGGCATAACCTAACCAAAAGTTAGATTGGGCAAGTTTTTCAGAGTTACCATATGTAGTTCTATCGATTTTTTATCGAATATCGGTTTACAATTGAGCGCACTATAACTCAATTTTTCTAACCAAAAATCAAATGTTTTTCTAGGTATTCACCGTTCAACGTTAAATTAGAATTTAATAAATTTTGTGAGTGAATAAAAAGTTGTTTTTACCGAAAATTACCGAAATTGCTTTAGATTTCCTACCCATAACCTCTAAAAACAATCTGGTCACTCCGCGCCAGCAACCGGCCTGCTGAAATCTATTGCTCCTGGTGAATAATCCATTGCTCGTAATCAAAAATAGAGGATGCTAGTCAAGAATCTATTGCGACTATTTAAAAAAGTATGCTGCTAGTCTAAACTAAATTGGAAAACCCTGTATCCGTGTTATTTGCTTATCCGGTCGAAGTCAAGTCCCGAGAAGCCCGGATAAACAGCGCTCCACTGCACAATGGGCATTTGCCGGGATGAAATTAAAAAAATCAACTTTGTAATAGCGCAATTCCAAATAATAGGTTTTAATACTAAGGGTTAAACTAAGAAAAATACCAAATATGAGCTCTTTATCTGTTCTGGTTCTCTAGAAAACACATCTCAAAGTCGAGATTTGTTAAAAAAAAACGCAGAAAAATTTTCACTTTTTTGGAAAACTTTGAACCTTTGTAACTTTTTCAAATATGAACCGATTTTGATAAGTTTAGACATTTTATAAAGGATATTTAGTCAGCTTTATAAACACATGAAACAATTTTGAGCTAAGTTAATTTTATGCAAAAATATACGATAATAACTGAAGAAACCTCCTGAAAATTTTCATCATTTTAACTTTTGACTTGATGCCATTATAAAAGTGGCGTAGAGTGGCGTTGTCTCATATATGTCACATCATAGTGTAATATATATACTATCAATCTGTGAAGAAATATTCTGCGAAAGTTTGCGAACGCGAATTTTATTGAAGTTTTTTCACATCAACTTTTTCTAAAAACAGACACATGCGTAACTAGGCGGCTCCATAGGTGCCTAGTGTAGCGTATTTCGTGTATTCTACAAAAATATATTCTACGTGCTTTTGATCAACTTTCATTTCAATTACGAACCTGTGTATCTTAGTTTCAGCTCATGTACTTATCTAATATGTAAATTTCTATTCTAACCTAACTTTATCATTAAATATAATGAAGCAAATCAGAACCAAATACCTTTTGGTCCTACTGCAGATTATATATAAGGATATAAGGAAAATACTCGCAACTCGTACGACTTAACAACATGCCCATCATGGGTTCAAGCCCCAAATAGACCGTGCCGCCATACGTAGGATTGACTATCCTGCTATGGTGGGAAATCAATAATTAGTCACTGAAAGCCAAACCCACAAGAGGTAAAGGCAGGCCTTGACCGACAACGGTTGTTGAGCCAAAGAAGAAGAAGAAGATAAGGAAAATAATTCTTAAATTATACGCATAACAGGAAAACGTTATGAATGCAGTAGCATCTATTGGCGTTTTGGGAGAAGAAACTCCCAAAACTCATGACAAACTAAATATAAGGATAGAGGGGAGATGCTACAAAGAATATTTTGCAAGAAAGAAAATGCATCCAGAAGGACATTTTGTATAATGAGCTGTATTCCTCTGATTCGTTAACCAGTTCAATATCAGTAGCTACACGCACTAAAACAAAGACAGGGTTTAACTTTACAAATGAAGTAAATACTTAGTTTGTAGCTATCGTACAATTTTGATTTTTTCAGATAGTTGTAAAACCAAGAAGAAATTTGTAGTTTTATTACCCCTTCTGAAGGCAGTACAGCACTTGGAAAGGTATTGGATGAATATTCAAAGACAAACAATATGTGCTGCTTTTCATTACGAATATGGGAAGTACTTTATTTCAATGCACCTGCTCTATCCAATTATTTAAATGCCTTTATTCATGTCTTTAGAAAAGTGAACTAGACGTCAGGAGCTTGTAATAGCATCCACCTAAGTTGTGTGTGTAAGTTTTTAATATTTGTACTACCTTTGAGTAAAAGTGACGAGAATTAGCTACAATTGTCCTATACAATGCAGAAAAAATTATCTTATTCAAAATTATTATGTTTTGTTTATATATTATTATTATTATTATTTATTTAATCTTCATTATGGAACATAACAGTATATTTTAAAATGGTTTATACTATTAGCAACAAATAATACAAGAAAAAAAACACACAAATTTAATAAAACTAAACAAAGATCCCTTAAAACACTATTTTATGTAGCGCCACCTGGTGGTATGGATGCGAACTACAAATAAAATGTTATTTACTATCATAATACTTTACTACAAACGATAAAAACAAACCATTTCTGCAAAAATAATTTTATCCCGCAATTTGTTCTAAACTGCCCATTGTGCACTGTACAGTCTTTCCCCGAGTTACGCGAATAATGCGTTCCGGAGACATTCGCGTAACTCGGATTTTCGCGTAAGTCGAATATCACATGTTACAGCAAAAATATACTTTATTTATCATAATTTTTGATTGAATTTAGTTCATTTCTGTAATTTAATACTTATTTGATGCAATTGGTGTAGAAAATTTGGTTATTTATCGGTAATTATTTTTCATTTGACAATTGATGGAGAAAATTGTACTGATTTGATATCTGAACTGTCAAAAATAAAAATTCGCGTAACTCGAATTCGCGTAACTCGAGTGTCGCGTAACTCACGGAAAGACTGTACTTTGATCTACACGGAGTGAAATTTTGAGCTATTTTTCGTCGCGCGAGACGTTGTCGCTCTATGTCTATTTAAACGGTAATTCATTCTCTTTTGCACATTTTCTCAGGCCTTCTTTTTCCCTCCTACGGAAAATTTGTCAAGCAGCTCGTCGAGCTACCCGTTCCTGGCTCCGCTTCCTACCTTCGCCTGAGCGCGCTGTGACAGGTATCGATCTGGTGGAGCGTCAGGCAGCCAATGGCAGTCAGGTGTCGTCTGTTCTCATTCCATCTCTTTCCCACGTGTGGTCAATACTCATGAGTTGCTGTGGCGCTTAAAAAAGCCGTTAACAAACATTGCGGCGATGAAAATGCATTTTCACAAATCAAACCTAAAAAGCGCAATGAGTTCATACGCTGCAATGTAAAAATGACTAAGGAATAGCTAGCTCACGTTGGTGGCAACGCCCAGAACCCTAATTCACATTAACACGATGATTCACATTAACATGATTTTCATCAGCTTTCCGTCCTGCCGGCATCTAGAATGCAAGCTGATTGTGAAACCGGTATACTGAAAAGTCCCTGGGGTCTGCCATCGAACTGAACGTGTTAAGCATTAAGCATAACTTTGTTACACTAAGCTTTCGCTTTCGTATGGTGTAGATTACACATATATGCTAAGCCATCTGCCAATGGATGAGAGTGTGCGTGTGTGTGCAACACTTTCGTCAAATGTGTTTTATTCTGGAATGTTATGATCCATCGATCAAACAAAGTAATGTATTCATGAAAAGCGGAAAGACGAGTTGAGGCCCCTGTAAATGTTTACTAAAGACCGGGAGGAGGGGGTATTGGCACACAGCTGTTGGGAGATAGAACAGTATAATTAAATTGCCGGCGGAGAGGGGGTTGCCATGGGACCTCTACGATCATCGGTCACAGGCACTAAAATTGTTGTCGGCATGGCGAGGGGGTTCAAATGGTTCTCCAGCCACGGGGCCCCAACGACCATTTTTCTTGTCGCTAATACTCTGTCCACTTGTAGACAAACGGCATACTACAGACAAGAGATCTTCGGCGACCGCCTAATCCGCCTACCGTTAGGTCCGCTGCTTGTTCATGGCGGTGTTTTTTATTTATTGTGGAGGTGCATCCTTCTTCGTGCCTGCAGCGTATGCATCGGGAGACAGTGTGGCAGTATGAAAGTTGCCCGCTGGATAGAAGCAGGCCCGCGGCACCGCACCCAAGTGCCACAAATCCACTAAACGACCACTAAACGGCTTCTTAACGACTCAAACTCTCTACCTAAACGGAATATAGAAAGACTTCGTTTAGCAGACGGCAAACGACTCATGCATTCTAAAAATAGCTAAAAAGCTGGTGGCGCTATCTGTTGGTGGAATACCCCAACTAGTTGAGCTTCATCGCTTGGAGGAGAGCTTTCTCATTTCCTCTGTACTGTTGTATGGTTTCGCATTGAAGTTATGCATCGCTAGAACTAGAACGACGATACGATTTTTTAAATACTTAACTCCAATGGAAACCACCCTAGGCCGCGGGGACACGGGGCTTTCTCAAGCTGAGAAAACATTCTCAAGCACTCATTTAAGTTTCTCAAACACTCAAAACTTGTTCTCCGACTCAAGCCCGTGGCCGTCGTCAGTTTTTCTCACTCTGAGAAACTGATATAGACACTCAAGCTTTATTTAGAGCTTTAAATAGAAAAACAGTTTTTAATCGCATATTTTTTTTAACGTTTTCAATTATAAACATTGAATACATTTTCCAAAGTGATTTCCGATATACAAATAGCACAATTATCCATATTTCAGTTAACGGATCGCTGCATCGTCCACTTTCTGAAAGATTCTCAAAGATTGTCAAAACCGATTTTGTTCCGATTCGACAAACGCTGAGAACGAGGTTTTCTCAAAAGCACTCATGAGTGCTTGAGAAAATGAGCGTTGAGAATCCCCATGGCCCCGCGGCCCTACAGTGGTGGTGCAAAGTGAGATTTGAGTAATGGTTGTTGGTGTTGATACCCACGTATCTGACAACACGACCTTTCATATAGATCTTTGCTCGGAAAGTTAAAAGGCTATATAGGTCATGATGAGATGAAACTTGTCGAAATTCACTGCAAGAAAAAGACAGTAATATAATGATAGGTTGTATTACGCCATCTGTTGAGCAAAAAAGTGAAGTGTTGTGGACAGAATAAACGTTGCGCAACATTGTGCTCTGGGCCGCTCGCTACGTGCGATGGCTTTCAGACGCTAGAGCTATCAACATCCACGTGCAGCTAAAGGGCGCAGCCATCCCGATTCTTCCGAGGACCGAGGTCGGAACGATGTCCTCGGGGTTTGACCGTTCACACACACTTCACTGCAGACCATCAGCGTTAATAGGTGCGAGCGCGAGCGTAAGGGACTAGCGGGCGTATCGGTGTTTATATTGTAATATTCCAGTGTCGATACGGAGGAAATTACTATTATTTTATTATACTCGCGTCCGTTCAGCCTGGCGGTCTAGCACAAAGAGAGCGATCCCTTTCTCCTGACTTTCTTAACTAGCCTAACTCGCTTGTCTAGGCTCTCATTCCTTGACACTCATATTATACCTACACCTGTACTACTTACGCCTGCGCTAATCTAAAGCTCTCAACCTAAAGCTAAAGCTCTAAAGCTCTGACGCATGGTGTTTCACATGTAGGTGGCGCTGATCACCACAATATGTATAGTTTTAATGCGTTGTTAAACCGTTATTGTAATAAAGTGTTTTAAGTATTTTATCCTGGTGTTCGGACTTATTGATTTATGCGTTAAAGAACATAAAATGAAGCTATGGAGCTTTCATTTTTTCTATGGATATTCAATTTTCCAGTCGTTTAAGCTTAATCTGAGGCGCTTGGGCCATCAATCCACACATCTTAACAACATGCCCGTCATGGGTTCTAGCCGCGCATGAAACGTCCGCCGTAGCAAAGGCTGACTATCCGGCTACGTGGTGTTCAAGTCCTGAAAAGCCCTCATCTAAAGCGGCGGGGTGGGGGATCGTGACATGATAGAGTGAACGGTCACTTTCCCCGCGCTGTGTGTGTACGTGTGTGTGTCGAGACCTGAAAACTCGAGATATATTTCAGCAAATTAAAAAAAATATTTTATTGCCACTGTACACTTTGCTACATGATGCTTAAAAGGTCGTAGAAGCATCATACATGTTCGAATAAAAAAAATAGATTAGTGTTAGACGTTCTCCTTCGCTTGTTTAAAATAGCCTTCTTCGCCCTCGATTGGCACGAGCATCGAATGGTCTCATCAGCAGCGGCACGAAAGAAAATGAACCATCAATACACCAATAACATAATAACCTCTAAAAATAATCTGGTCACTCCGCGCCAGCAACCGGCCTGCTGAAATCTACATTGCTTCTAGTCAGTAATCGATTGCTCGCAATCAAAAATAGAGGATGCTAGTCACGAATCTATTGCGACTATTCCAAAAAAGTATGCTGCTAGTCTAAACTCAATTGGAAAACCCTGTTCACAGGCAGTAAACGTAGCCGACAAATACAGAGTTACCAATGCTCTATGTTTGTTTCCCGAAAATGTTTGAATTCTTAGTGTTATGTGTCGTTCCCACGATTTATAGAGCGAATTCCATTATTTTTTTATCATTTGCATCAAATGGTCATGGAATGTTAGAAAATGCTCTGATAATCTATGAATTGTAGTGAATAAATCATGTGACAAAACTTGAAAAATATGGGACGAACCAATTTATCATAGGAAACCCTGTAAAGCCAGCCTTGCGCACCAAACAACTGAAAGGTATTATGCGAGACGACAGACGTCCATGCCGTGGGGTAGAAAGAAATTCAGTGGAGGAGATGTTGAAAGCTTGGCTGGCGAGTACTGTTCTACGTGGAATCGAGATGAACTAGCTCTTGCTCTAGTTCTCTATCCCCCAAATACCTTCGCATTGCTTCGCAGGAAAACTTAAAACATATAAACAATGCAAGGTACAGACCTTAACATCCGCAGTAGTAAAATTAGATCCACAAAGTACCACACCATTGAAAATGTGTTTTGTTCGTGAATTTAGCAATTTTTGTATCAACAATGTTATTAAATGTATTGTATAACTTTCAGTTTGGATGCTGCATTGTTGAATTACTTTTATCATATATTAATCATGTAACCGTAAAGACGGACACTTTAACTAAAATGTTGAAAATCTAGAGATTTATGGATGCAGTGACCATGAAAAGTAGCAGCCCTTATGCTACCCTCATATTTTATATGAAAATGTGTTGAAATTTTGAAGCATCTATCCATTTTGATATTTTTTTCACTAATTAAAAACATTTTTTTTGGTGCAGTTTTGAATTGTTCAAGTATGGGATCAAAACCTGGTATGGGAAAGATGGACACCATGAAGGGACACCTGTAGAAAACGCTGGAAATTGAAGAGTTTTACAGTACTTTAACATTATATGTTGTTTTCTTGACTCCTTTTACAAAAGAGTAATTTAGCAATCAAATAATTTAGCAAGCAATCAAAACAAATATAATCAACGAAAACCTAATTAAAAATATCACATTTTTAACAAACGTCATTTAATGCATTGCAAATTCAGGTAATAATCAATGAACACAAAATTTAAGAAGAAAGGACATAAGAACAGTTTCTGTAGAATATTTCAACGATGTTAAATCATTCTGAGTGGAACCAAGAGAAGCATTTCGAACACATAGTCCATCCTGTCCCCTGGTCTGAATTGGAAAATGGAAAACCACATGTTTCACATAGGGTGTACCACATAACGTAGGTCTTGCATTGCTTTTGATTCATCTTCTTGCAAGATAGCTTGGGTTCTTTTTTTACAAGCGACGGATTTTTAGCTTCGCAAATAAAAATATCGATGCTTAAAAAACGCTTGTTTTAATAAAAACAATATACTTCGGCTGAAAGAAAGAATCCTGTTGCAGTGTGCAACACCCGCAGAGTCCGTCTTTTCCTACCTCCCCCTATAAATTTTCAAAATCGTAAGAGAATTAGATTTTTGCTGATGGTTTATAAAATTTTGAAAAAGGAAGGAAATGGTTCCTGAATTTAAAAATATTCGATGTGCCGTAGTTTTTAATAAGTGTCTCGTTTTTTCATCCACTCCATCTGGTTAGCCTCTTTTATGGGTAATGGGTTATCTCTTATTACCGCATACAAGCTTTACTCTACTTCTTCTAGGGATAACAGCTATTGTCGTTCAGGAAGACCACTAATGAGCTTGACTGTGACTTTTTGATTGAGGACAATAAAATCCGTCGTATGGGGAACACGTTGCATACAGAGCATGTATCCTTGACGGGTATGTAAAGTTGAGCGACTTGACGACCGTACGTACCAAACGTATTCGTATCAATCACTACTCAGATACAGGGTGTTCGAGATAAATTTGACACCTGGCCTTTGGGTTTATATCTCAGGGTTGAGTTGACGTATCGAAATGATTGATATGTCATTCGATTGCTAAAAGTTGTGCGAACAAGTGTAAAAAATGTCTAGCTCCGTAAATATGTGGAACCCGTCCGAATTGTACAAGCGCGTAACGTGTGTTATGATGGTTCGTGCCGGCCATACGAATGCCGAAATTCGAAAGGCAGCGATGTGTTCGCAGAACACCGTAAAAACAATACGGTGGCCAATGAGCGGCCGTACGATTGGCAGCAGGATTCTGCACCATGCCATACGGCCGTAAAAACACGCCAATTTTCATCAATTTCACTGTCAATTTCGACCGATACACCAGCACCGACGTTTGGCCACCCAGCTCCCCTGTCCTTAATCCTATGGATTACTTTGTGTGGGGCACAGTTGAGCGGGACACCAACAGGGCGTCCTGCAATACCAAAGCGGAGCTGGTGGCCAGAATAAAGGCCGTGTTTGCGGCCATCCCCAGAGAGATGGTTGTCCGGACTTGCGCGCGGTTCCGGAAGCGGGTGCAGGCGGCCATCGACGCGGAGGGCGGAGGGATTTTTTACTTCGATTAAAAAATGCGGCAAACATGGTAAGCTAAACGTTGTAGAATTTGTTTTTTTTAATATTTAACATTAATTTGATAAAAATTCCTTTCCTATTCCCTCAGAAACTGTCAAATTTATCTCGAACACCCTGTATACATAAAACATGAATGAGAATGCATACTCACCACGACCACTTCGGCCCACGAATCGCAGATCGTTGAACTTGGCAACCTGATTCTTCATTACCGCTGTACAGTTACGCAGTTCGGCGCAATAGTTTTCATCGTTGCCGGCTCGCACCGTTACCATCGTACCATCACCGACGTCACCGAGAGCGACGACCTTGAACGCAACCGGAAGTGTTTTATTCGAGCGCCAGTGCGGGGGCAGCACAGTGCACACAAACAGAGGACTCCCGGTTCGGATAAGCTCGCCCGGGTGCTCGGACAGAAAGTCGCCCAACGTCCGCTCCGCAAGGATATCTGATGTCATTTTGGTGTAAGTATCGTTCAAGATGCTGGCCGCCGACGGTGGGCCACTTTCGCTTCCGGCACCCGTGCTCGATCCATTGCCATTGGTCGCGGTACCGCTAACGTTTCCAGTTTCGCCAACTCCTCTGCCGTTGGTGCCATTGCCATTATTACTGGATCTGCCTGTATTTGCACCGCTGCCTGAACCTCCATTGCCTGGGCTTTCATGTTGTCCAGAGTGACTGTTGCCATTTTGAGCACATACATTTAGACTTCCACCACTGCCAGCAGAGCCGCCACTATTTCCAGTCGATGAACCGTTGTTTCCATTACCAATATTTCCTGCACTAACAGTAGCACCGTTACCATTGCTCAGTGAGGGTGCACTATTGATTGTGAGGTGCATTGTGGGCACAAATTCTGTAAGAAACGTAAATCACGTACGAAGAATGAAACATAGATAAGTTAGGCGTTACGAACCATACATTAAATTTAATTATCTATTTTGATCTTCAGATATGTACATGAGGCACACCTGCCCTTGGCTGGAGAATTGCCTAAGTTTTTCACGTCGGTGCACTGTAGGATTGCACGCATACATGTACGCCATCCTCACAGTCACAGCCATCCTCGTCGAGCGACACATTAGGATTATGATAGTGGATGTGAACATCATTAGATGCGTGCGCGGCTGATCCTAATACACTGACGGCGGGTCAGTTGCAAATCAGAGGTACTTGTGTTCGGATTATTCCATCAATAAAAATTGCTATCGTTTTATCCATAACTGGCGCAGCCGTTCGGACCATTCCTAAGTGCGTGTTTTTCTTCTTCACTTTAAGTGTGTGGTGATCGTACCACATACCGCGTACCCGTAAGGCGCTACGTTTTTGTGTTCAGCACTGTCAGCGCCGGCAGTGCAATCACGACGTTGTACTAGCGTCCGCTAGATGGCACTAGAAATGATAGGGAGTAGCAGGACGACAACGTAGGGACCGAACATCCACGAACCATAGGAGAGCAGGGATAAACGATCGCACCGATAGGAGAGCAGGGATAAACGATCGCACCGGGCGATCGTCTTTCTCTTATCATTCCGACCGCCAAACTGTACGCTCGTGAGGTTCTTCCGTTCCGTTTATCTGTGCGTGATTATAGTGCGTAATAATAAAGTTGGTGTACGACTAAAACCCAACAAGTGGTGACCCCGACGTGATCCGCGCATAACGGAAAAAACGGAAGATAGTGCAATAGTGAACGCTACATTGCGCTGTTTAAGGTGCCGTTGTCCAGGAAGATAGTGCAACCGCACCGATCAGCTTCCTCTTCGTGTGCGAGCTTAACCAACGCCGTCGCACCGCACCGCGCAGCATCCTCTCTGTGTGAGAATTTGTGCAATGTCGTTGCACAGCACCGTACTGCACCGTGCTTGAGTTCATCGTCACACGAAACCGAGCCGCGTTTAGCTACGTTTCGCCTGAACTACGTCATCGTCTCGCACTACGCATTGACACAGCAAAGCTAAACGCACTTTGGCGCGTCGTGCACAAACGGGCAAACCAACCGCGCATTGCACCAGTTCCGAGCGTCACCGGAGTCCTGCCATCCATACGCACAGGCAGTGCCATCCATGCGGACCCCATACTCGGCATTAAAAGTGCAAGCCGGTTTCACATTCCGGTTGCCGTCATCACCCTAACTCAGTGGCACCGATCGGCAGTTGCGAAGTGCCTGCAGCACAGCAGCAGGATAATCATCTTGCGGCATCTACCGTGTCATCAGGATTATCGCAGCTGCACCAGAAATCACGTGAAACGATACCACTGCTGCGTCATCGCTCTCATCGCAGTTCATCGACGCCACCTCGTGGCAACCGCCATCGCAATTCATCGACGCCACCTCGTGGCAACCGTCATCGCAGTGCATCGAAGCCACCTCGTGGGAACCGCCATCGCAGTTCATCGACGCTACCTCGTGGCAACCGTCATTGCAGTGCTCGAAGCCTTCCCGTGGAAATCGCCATCGCAGCTCATCGACGCCATCGCAGCTCATCGGCGTCACCTCGTGGTAACCGCCATCGCTGTGCAGCGACGTTATCGTTGCAGTTTATCCACCACAAGGAAACCATCGGTGAGCGCGTTCCATTTTCTATCATTTTTTTTTTTACTCTGAATATTTTTTTTTTTACGTGGTCGAATATCACCAAACCATTGTAAATTGCCGCACTACGCACACAAGATTAGCCAACAATCATTATATCATATTACTTTATTATATTCATTTACACATTATTACATCATTATATTCATTTACACATTATTACATTATTGTATTCATTTACACAATATTACATTATTATATTCATTCACACATTATTACATTATTATATTCATGTACAAATTATAGTCGGTCGCGCACATTATATATGGTGAAATTAGAACAGTGTAGTTAGCATAGTCGAAAGTGTCAAACGAACAACAGCCATAATTGTGAAACGTAGTGATTGCAATGCCGGGGACTGCGGTGAAGGACACAAAAACTGGCGGGGGGTCGGTACCTGGTACTCCAACCGCCAACCAACCTCCAGTCGTGATCACAATGCCGGGGGCCGCAGCGAAGGGCACGAAACCTAGCGATGGCTCGGTACCTAGCACTTCTGCGACCAATGCAACCCCAGAGATAGCACGTGTGTCCACAAAGCTTCCTTCTTTTTGGGAAGACTCTCCTGCAGCGTGGTTTGCAGCGGCTGAGGCAGAGTTCGACGTTTCTAACGTCATAAGAGAACGCACACGTTATTCGTATTTGATAAGTGCGCTTCCAAAGGATGTTTTGAAAAAGGTGATGGACGTTGTTTCCACACCGTCACAAGATCAACCATACACTTATTTGAAGACTCAATTGCTTGAACGCCTTACGATCAGTGAGGAGCAAAGGATATCGCAACTTTTATACCATGTTGAGATGGGAGATAGAAGTCCCTCGGAATTTTATCGCCACATGGTACAGTTAGCCGGAAATTCTGCTAATTTGACCACTGAGCTTATTCGTAAGCTGTGGCTCTCGAGGTTACCGAAAACAATAGAGGTCACGCTCATTGCAATCGACGCAAGAGACATTAACGAGCTTCTACGGATAGCAGATAGATTGTGGGAAACAACACAAGCTGGAACAGTAGCTGCAGTTGCAAGTGGTTCTTCTGAGAGAATCTCGAGGCGAATTCCCGAAAATCAAAATACGGAATTTCTGAAGCAGGAAATAGAAGAACTGCGACGAATGATTGAGAATCTTTCCCGACGTTCTAGGAGCAGCTCTCGTGGACGCCCACGAAACGACACGCGTGGTAAGCGATACAATCGCTCACAAAGTCGAAGACAGCATTCGACTTGTTACTATCACCATCGTTTCGGTGAGGCAGCAAGGAAATGCTTGCCACCCTGTGATTTTGGGGTTTCACGTGACACGTCTTCCAACCCTTCCGTCCCAAAAAACTAATTCGCTTAGCGGATGAGACGGAAAATCCGCGAGCAGTCAGAGGGTCCCATCGTCTTTTCATTGACGATGAAGCATCGAAACTAACCTTTTTGATCGATACTGGAGCCGATGTTTCCGTCATACCCCACAACTTGCTTGGCAAATGTGCAAAACAAACTGATAATTTTTTAGTTGCAGCAAATGGCAGCTCAATTTCTACATACGGTACTCAATTATTAACAGTCAGCCTTGGTTTGAGACGAGTTTTTAGCCATTACTTCATCCTGGCAGCCGTAAATCGCCCCATTATTGGAGCTGATTTTTTGGCCACACACGGACTGCTGTTAGACCTCAAGAGGAAACGTTTAATCGATCCTCTCACAGGACAGGAAACAACAGCAGTGGTCGCAGTAGTAGATACTCCGACGCCGAAAAACTACCAAATGGAAACCAATCCATTTTCAGCCATTGTAAAACAGTACCCTTGCTTGGTGGAACCCCCTAACTACAAGGCACCAATTCGTCACACAGTGACACATTCTTTAGAAACCAAAGGTCCATTGCCATTTTCTAAACCACGGCGTCTCGACGCACAAAAACACAAGATAGCTCAAGCAGAATTCCAACATATGTTGGACTTGGGAATCTGCAGAGTTTCTTCTTCTTCAGCTTCATCTCCTTTGCACATGGTACCCAAAAAGGATCACGATTGGCGTCCATGCGGAGACTACCGTCGGCTGAATGCAATAACTACCCCTGACCGATATCCAATTCCGCACGTGCAAGACTTCACGATGAATCTGCACGGTTGCAAATATCTTTCGAAATTGGACATAGTGAGAGCGTACCACCTCATCCCCATTGCTGAGGAGGACATATATAAAACTGCCATAACAACACCGTTCGGATTGTTTGAGTTTCTACGTATGCCATTTGGTTTGAGAAACGCGAGCCAAACTTTTCAACGATTTATGGACAGTATATTTAGAGATCTCGACTTTGTTTTTGTTTACATCGACGATATCCTGATTGCCAGTTCGTCACATGATGAACACGTTGAACACTTACACACAGTCTTCAAACGACTAGCGGAGCATGACATAAAAATCAAAGCATCCAAATGTGTTTTTGGTGTCTCCAAATTGGCCTTCTTAAGCCATACTATATCGGAAGAAGGTATAACTCCCTCGTCAGAAAAAATAGACGCAATTCGCTCCTATCCGACACCAATGTCAGTGAAGCAACTTCAGAGAATAATAGGGATGATCAATTATTATCATCGATTCATCCCTCATGTCTCAGAGAAGCTTGAACCATTGTATCGCGTAATTGCTCATTATAGCAACAAAAAGGTGAAAGAAAAGTTCATTTGGACGGATGAATGTGAAATTGCTTTTCAACAAGTAAAGGATGATATATCAAATGCCACTCTTTTAGCACATCCCCAGCGAGAAGCACCTCTAACCTTGACAACAGATGCATCCAACGTCGCTGTTGGAGCAGTGTTACACCAGAAGCAAGGCCAATATTGGGTACCTTTAGCATTTTTTTCTAAAACTATTACGCCTACCGAGCAAAGATACTCCACATTCGATCGTGAATTATTAGCAATAGCACTAGCCATTAAACACTTTCGATACTTTTTGGAAGGTAGATTGTTTACAGTATTCACAGACCATAAACCTCTCACAACCGCGCTAACATCGAAGGCAGAAAAATCACCACGTCAGAGTCGACAACTTGATTTTATATCACAGTTCACCAATGACATTCGTTACATAGCTGGTGATAGCAACGTTGTAGCTGATGCGTTGTCGAGAGTGGGCGAAACACAAGCTATAACCAACATAACTTATGAGACGTTCTCTCAAGAACAGAAAACAGACAAACAATTACAACATCTATTAGAAAACATGAAAAACACAAAATACAAACTTAGTCAACTAGTGCTAGACAAAACCAGCCTAGTTTTTGAAACCTCTGCGGGAAAGAACAGGTTGTACGTACCATTGTCTCTGAGAAAAATAATTTTCGATAATACTCATAGCTTTTCGCACCCAGGAATCCGTGCTTCACGGAAATTGCTGGTGGAACGATATTTTTGGCCTTCTATTAATAAAGATGCAGCAAATTGGACGAGAGCCTGTATAGGATGTCAGAAAGCAAAGGTGGTGCGACACACTCGTTCGCCACTGGAAACGTTCCAGGTACCAAAAGGAAGATTTGACCACATCCACATGGATATCGTGGGTCCGTTGCCTCCTTCAGAGGACAAGATGTATCTTCTGACCATCGTCGATCGCTTCACACGATGGCCGGAATGTTTCCCCATGACAGACTCCCCATCACAGCACCCCAATGTTTCCCCATCACAGCACCAACTATTGCAAAAACATTTGTAGAGCAATATATATCGCGCTTTGGATGCCCGTTAGTTGTAACAACTGATAGAGGTCGTCAGTTTCAATCTAGACTGTTCGAGGAATTGACAAAATTGCTCGGCACTCATCACGTAAAAACTACAGCCTATCACCCGCAAGCCAATGGCATGGTCGAACGATTTCATCGGCAACTGAAGGGAGCTATAAAAGCGCACGATGATACCTTACATTGGACTCAATATTTGCCTCTAATTTTGCTTGGCATAAGAGTTTCCTTTAAAAACGACATCAAGGGTTCCCCAGCGGAAATGGTGTACGGACAAAGCCTAAGGCTTCCGTCCGAAGTTTTTACACCCTCCGATAATAACCCGACAGATCTCCCCGATTTCATCCTAAATTTGAAAAATGCATTCAGATCCGTGGAACCGATTCCTCCTAACATAAAACATAGCTACTCACAGTTCATGCCCAAAAGCCTGGAGACGTGCAAGAATGTCTTCGTTAGAGTTGACAAAGTCAAAACTGGTTTACAACCACCTTACGAAGGACCCTACGAAGTAATACGTAGATGCAGAAAATTTTTCATAGTCAAACGAAATAACAAGAACGAATCGATCTCCATAGACAGACTCAAACCAGCGTTTGTTCTCGAGGGTCTGACCAAAAAGAAGCAACTACGATTCCACATCAATTAATGCCATAGTCCGCGTCTCGCGTTTGACGGCAATCATATCCAAAAAAACAGTGACTCCGTCACTGGAGGGGGGTCCTGTGGTGATCGTACCACATACCGCGTACCCGTAAGGCGGTACGTTTTTGTGTTCAGCACTGTCAGCGCCGGCAGTGCAATCACGACGTTGTACTAGCGTCCGCTAGATGGCACTAGAAATGATAGGGAGTAGCAGGACGACAACGTAGGGACCGAACATCCACGAACCATAGGAGAGCAGGGATAAACGATCGCACCGATAGGAGAGCAGGGATAAACGATCGCACCGATAGGAGAGCAGGGATAAACGATCGCACCGGGCGATCGTCTTTCTCTTATCATTCCGACCGCCAAACTGTACGCTCGTGAGGTTCTTCCGTTCCGTTTATCTGTGCGTGATTATAGTGCGTAATAATAAAGTTGGTGTACGACTAAAACCCAACAAGTGATTAGTGCAGTGTCCTGCCGTTTATTTTGTGGCATCATCCGGTTTTTACCATCTCCCGATACATGGACGATTTGTGGTGGTACCCAGGTATTTGTTTGTTTGTTTGTTTGTTTGTTTTTTTTTTTATTACGGCCTTGCCGTATTAACCCCTTTCGAGGAAGTGTATTTTGTTAAACTAAAAAAAACCTGTCTGTTGTAAGCTGTATTTGTTGTGTGGATGTGTGTGAAATGTAATGATTATGTGGAAATATTATTATTTTGCATAAACGTGTGGATAATTTTAAGATAATCTATATCTAACATAGCTAATAGGTCTCGAACTGAGATGAGTGGTGTCTTTTTTAGAGTTTTCACTGATGAAGGAGTTGATACCTACAATTTTCGTACGTTTGACACGAGCACAGTAAGTGGTCAATGTCATGATGAGATGAGCGTTTAACCCATAGTGATTTGAAATCAGTCTTGACATAGCCCTGATAAAAGAACGTCCAACCTTCAAGCCTCTAAACCATGGGTGTATATTAACATTCGGTAATATGGAATGACGATGGCGACCAAGAGCATCTTCACTCCAGTATTGTTGCCACTTTTCTATACAGTAATGCCTTGGTACCATAAGCACTTCTTGCGGATATATAGGCTGACTGAGTATTTCGATCGAGTTCGATCCCGCTTTTGCCAGTCTTTCAGCGTGTTCGTTGCCAGCTATTGCACTGTGAGCAGGAATCCAGGCTATGGTTATCATGAAGCCTCTATCAGAGAGAGAGAACGCAAACATATTTTTATCTTCCGATAAAAATAGTTTGAGTGTTCAATTGATTGAGACCTAATGGCTTCGATGGCACTGAGGCTATCTGTGAAAATTGCGTATCTATCTGTTTGTCTAGAAGCGATGTCTTCTAGCGCACAGAAGATAGCAGAAAGTTCTGCAACAAATACAGTGCATGGTGCTTCTAGCTGTAAGGAGATATTTCGATGACGCGAAAATACTCCACAGCCTGTTTTGCCATTTATCTTGGAGCCATCCGTGAAGTACTCATTATTCAAGTTTACATTCCCAAAACGCTCTCCGAATAGTTTTGGAGCTATTTCCGGTAGAGTGTCCTTGGTGAATATCTTCCTTGAATATGTCATTGAGATGTCAATTGATAGGAATTCGTCTGGCAAATTTGTCTGATGACTGATCGGAGGTGGGGTGTTAGTTAGCAGCGGTTTTATGCCCAAAGTCAAGTAATCGTTCCATATATGTAGTATTTTTGAATTATGATTCAAATCTTGCAGTTCTATGAAGTTTTTTTTTATAAACAGGCTATTTGAGGTGCAGGCGGAGTTCTTAATCAGGATTCTTAGAGATAGCTATTTAAATCGCATGTCCAGTGGCATGATCCCAGCCATCACCTCGAGGGACATGGTGTGTGTAGAAAGCATGCATCCCAGCGAGATACGCAAGCATCGATATTGAATTCGCCTGAGCCGGTGGACATGTGTACTAGCTGCCCAGTGAAAACATATGCAGCCATACTCAAGGGAAGATAGGATTGTTGATTTGTACAGCTGCAGTAAATCTCTGGGATGTGCTCCCTACCACGTACCGGTAATCGTTCTGAGGAAGTTTATCCTTTTGCTACACTTTGTTACTAAGTATTGTATGTGTCTTCTCCAAAGGCATTTGCGATCGAACCAAACTCCAAGATATTTAAATGTGTTAACATTTTCTATTCTCTTGTCCTTCAATGATATCCTAGGAGCAGGAGGGTGATGTTTCTTTGAAAAGACTACAAGTTTTGTTTTTTCAGTGGAAAACTCAATCCCCAAGTTTGTTGACCAGGTTGTTAAGTTATTTATGTTTTTTGCAATGAAGCTTCCATTTTGGCACTGTCGGGGCTAGCAAAAGACACTACAGCATCATCTGCCAACTGTCGAAGAGTACAACCGTTTACAAGGCACGAGTCGATATCTCTCACGTAAAAGTTATAAAGCAAAGGACTAAGACAAGAGCCTTGAGGTAGCCCGTAGTAATTTGTCCTGTTAAAATTTAGAAAATTGTTGTTGAAGTGCATTATTTTTTTAGACAGTAATGTGTAATATATATTATTGAGTTTCGGAGGAATACCGGCTTTTTCTAATTCTTGACATAATATTTCTATACATACGGAGTCAAAAGCTCCTTTAACATCAAGGAATATGGATGTCATATCATGTTTACGACCGAAGGCTAACTGAATGTCTGTTGTAAGTAATGTAAGACAGTCATTGCAGCCCTTCCCTTTACGGAAGCCATATTGTGTTTTGGATAGCAACTGGTTGTTTTCCAGCCAGCTGTCTAACCTAGGCAATATCATGCTTTCAAACAGTTTCCTTAAGCAGGATAACATATCGATGGGCCGGTGAGTTGGTGAGTCTGTTGACGTGCTGTTTTGTTTTGGAATGGCTATTACTTTTATTTCTCGCCAGCAAGGGGGAACAATATTATTTTCTAAAAATTTGTTAAATAGTTCGAGTAACTGTTCTTTGGCAAAGTTTGGTAAATTTTTAAGCAGTTTTCCCTTTATGTGATCCAACCCAGGTGAGGTGTTGTGTATTTTGTTCAATGCTAATTTAAATTCATTCATTGTGAATAAAGTATCAAGTTCAGGATGTGAGCCAGGAGAGGTTTGAGAAAACTCTGAGGGTGGAGCAAAATCTTTACACATTTTTTGGGCGAATGGGCCTAGCCAAGACCCATCCAACTTTTCACTCTCGTTGGTTATTGTGCTATTTCTCATTCGTTTGGCTGTGGTCCACAATTCACGCATGGATGTCGATGAGGTGAGACTGTTAATAAATCTCCTCCAATACCCTCTTTTCTTAGCTTTCAGTAGGTTTTTGCAAGCTTTTTCTTAAGTTTGGTATCTTTCGTACAGTGACGTGGAACCTACCCGACTATATTCTTTAAAAGCTAAAGATTTTTACTTGTACATCTCGCTGCACTCGGTATCCCACAATATCGTAGGAAGTTTGCTTTTTTATTTTTGCTAGTGTTAGTTTTTGTTTGGGATTCTAAAGCGCACTGGAGGATGGAATCTGCAAATTTTTTTTCATATTTTTCCATTGGGTTATTTGTATCGCGTGAGACAAATGATTTTTTAATAAGCTCCCCATATTTGTGCCAGTCTATGTTGCGTGTAAGGTCGTGTTTCAAATCTAAATTATTTTCCGTACTATTACCTCTAACATTTTTGTCAATGTTGAATGACCTCCCAGGTGCAATCTAAAGCGAGTGTTGCGGAAACTATGGAGATATCTAAGCCGCTTGGCCTTGCCAGGGGTTTGGAGATTCGAGTTGCTTCATCAGTAGTCAAAATAGATAGTTGAAAATCATCACAGAAGTTACGGATTATTTCACCACGGGCGTCGTTAAAGTCACCCAAATTTGCAAAAGGGGCTGGTAAAATTTTAGCAAGATGTTCTAATTCATTTCTAATACAATTGTTTTCATTTATTTTGGTTAATGGTTTTATGTAAATCGATACCAAACAAATATCTTCACCTTTTATTTTGGCTTGAATCGCAGTCGCTTCGATCAAATTCATAGCAGGAAATGAGAGTTTATAAAAGGAATGGGGTTTTTTAACACCCACCAGTACGCCTCCACCCATACCATCATCTCGCCCTGATCTGGTTATTTTAAATCCAGAAAGAAAAAAATCCTCAGTTTTGGCTAACCAGGTTTCACACAAAACGAAAGAGTCAATGTCCTGCTCATATTGCATTGCATTCAACATTTTTATGCAGGACACTTCTGCAGTTCCACTGGAATATTTTTATCATTAAGTTCTCACTACTATTTTGTGGTAATTCATAAGCTAATCGCGCGTCTGTTTTTGTTCTTTGGTGGTCGTCCAGACTTGCGTTTGTGTACACTTGTTAGCGAATGCATCGTCGCTGTCGGATGCATCGTCTGTCCTTCTTTTACTTACAATAGCCGCACTAGTTAGTGCGCTATTGGTAAGGAAGAGATTAGGTGACGGTGTGTGCCGGTGGAGCCTTAAATTCCACGACAGATGTCGAAGCAGCAGGTTTGGCTAGCGCTACTGTGGGCCCTGTCGTACTAGGCAGTGTTTGTAATAACACTAAGGGCGACGTTGGTCTGAGTGACAACGTTGGCGCCAACAGCGACGTTGATGTTAGTGACACCGGTCTGGTGGGTGTTGGTACGGTTGTCGGATTTTTTAAGAGCCGCGGAAGTTTCGGGCTTATTTTGCACTGGCTCGCTGGTGTGATTTGTAAGTCGATCTTGAACGTTACTTCTTCTTCTTTGGCTCAACAACCGATGTCGGTCAAGGCCTGCCTGTACCCACTTGTGGGCTTTGGCTTTCAGTGACTAATTGATTCCCCCCCATAGCAGGATAGTCAGTCCTACGTATGGCGGCGCGGTCTATTTGGGGATTGAACCCATGACGGGCATGTTGTTAAGTCGTACGAGTTGACTACTGTACTACGAGACTGGCAAACGTTACTTACCGTTCTTATATTCTTTTCTATTATCAGAACATGTCTTCCCATGAAGCTGCGGATCGACATGTTCTGATTTGGCCTCGATACGTTACGTACGTATATTCTCCGTGTATAGTTATGTGCGATGGTATAGGTTTCTCTAAAACCATCGTCACATATCTGTTGCCATCGGGAAGGCCTTTGCACGGGTATGTGTGACTACAGGTTCCTTCACGATCCTCACGCACTTCACCGTACTTACCGAGAAACTGGGAAATGACCTTATCAGGCACATCTGCGGACAGGTCGTGAATTCTCAAGATAATTGACTGGTCGTCCATACTGAAAAGGATTACAAAATCCGTTCCATTGCACTGGACGCTGTGCTTACCATCGTTTTCTTCCACTATACGCAATGCCGAAGCTTCATCCTCCATCTGTATAAAGACAGCGGCTAAAGCTCCTTTGCACTGCACTCGCACAATTTTCTCCGTGGCCGTGCCTAAACGAGACCAAATGAAGTTTATGGCTTCACTTGGTTTTGGTCTAGACGGGACCTGTGAGAAATCTACTCGGAATGTTTTCCGAGATACCGACATCACTTCTTGAAAAAAAAAAACACTTGGAGCGTTATCAACACGTCTTATCGCTTTGACAGCCACGCACGGAATGATGGTACCCAGGTAAATAGAAAAAAAAAAACATCAAACACTTAGCGGATTTTAATCCAGAGAATTAACACCGTATCTATTTCCCATTTGAGCTAAGCTGTTTTGTTAAACGTTTAAGCCTAGATTTAATCCTTTCCCAAAAGTGAAAGCTCTTTCGTGTGATAGAAAAATGAATCAAGTCGATTTGCAAACTCTCATAGGGAATTTTGCCGCCATGGAACCGTTTAACCGTGCTTCAACAACAAAATGGCGAACTTTCTCAAATGCTGCAGCAGCAGCAACAACAACACAATAGTTTTAATCCTACCGAACGTTCGGTTAGATTCGAAAATGATATGTTTAGGTTACCAGATCCTTTGAAAACCATCCCAACGATTGATAGTAATAAGAAACATTTAATATCATGGATTGCCACTGCGCAAAAATATTAAATATGTTTAAACCAATTGTCTCCGTGCAAGTTTACGAAATGTATGTTCAGGCCGTAATAAATAAAATAGAAGGCAAGGCACGCGACACTTTTTGTGTTAACGGCAATCTGACCAGATTTGAAGAGATTGTCGAAAATTTGACGTTTGGCGACAAGAGAGACATGGCTACTTATCAAACGCAGCTTTGGACCATGAAGATGGATGAATCCATACAAGTATATTATAAGCAAACAAAAAAGATTGCACAAAATATGAAAGCGTTAGTGAAACAAAAAGATTTGTATCGCAACAGTTGGCAAGTGATTACCGATTTTATAGACCAGGAGTGTTTGGCAGCATTCATAAAAGGGCTCAGTAAGCAATACTTTGGATATGTGCAACCTGCGAAGGCAGAAGATTTAGAAACAGCCTACTCGTTTTTGTGCAAGTTCCGGAATTCGGAACAAACGAAAAAAATAACAGAAAATTTTAATGGGTTTAATAAGAGCAAACCTACACCTTTTGTTCTGAAAACGGGTAATTCCAAACATCCTAGCAGTGGTATTGTAAACCCGCTTGGCAAAGAGTAACTCATTTTAATGCCTCTCGCTACATCTGGCCTTAGTTTTAAAGGAATCATGCGACACACTCGCACTCCACTACCCCATCCCATGGAAAAACGCTCCCACTATCGAGGTGTTGACCAAAATTTCGCTGTATACATAAGACACACACTCGTACTCTTCCCGCCCTCCATAGCCGATCGCTCACACCGTTGCGAAGGTGGGAGAATTTTTTCTCTGAGCGTGAGATCCTGAAGCGCAAGAGATGACACTATGTGTAAAGACGATCATAATTCGACATGGTCAAAATGCGTCGATTGTCATTTCATTTATCTGGTAAAGATGATTTCACTTCATCAAAATTTTAAACGTTAACAACTAGGCTGATAACAATGTTTGAAATGTAAATCAGAATAAAATCAATTCATTTGAAGTAAAATAAATTCCTTTATACTTTATTATGACCATATGGTTTGTGTTCTTCGCTCTCGCGCTGTGTTGTGAACGTTCGAAACTCATCGCCAGAACGAATGCAAAGTTCATTTGGGAGGGATTGGTGAGAGAAGATGCAGCGAAAATCATTAAGTGTTAATAGAAAAGTGGTTAAGTTAATCGTGACAGATGTCAACGCAGGCGTAAATGCCGTTTTATTGTTACTTAATCTTTTAATGTTTGTTTATTCTTCTTTTATTTTCCATCACACCTGGCTATTTCATTACCAAAGCTCCTGATAACAGATCAAAGCAGGTGAATCGGGCTTGAAATGAAGATCAAAGCAGGTGAAACAGAGTCGCCATTTAACATAAAATATCTTCCTGATTGGTAAGTTTGAAATATTACTACCCGCACAACAAAATCGAGCAGTTTTCGAGCTCGGTTTGTAGCTCGCTTTCCGCCGAAACCGATCAAGAAAGCGAGCAGAAACGTCCGAAGAACCGATCGAAGTTCTTGATTGATTGAAGCGTTTACGATCGTTCGAGAGAGCGCGCTGTCTGTGTTTATCTCTTCTTGAGAAAAAAGCTCCGGTACGCAATCGTGTTGGCGCAAAAATCATAATGGCCGAAAAATATTTCACACCAACGTTCTTTTTCTCCCCTCCTTCTCTCTTCACCATCCTTTCACTTCGCTTTATCATTATTGGTTCTTGTTCTCTAGCTACATTGAGCGAGAGGTTGAGAAGTATTCGATCGCTTTGTGCAGCGGGTAATTTTGTTCACAATTATAATGATCGATTTATCTTTCATTCCCGCTGTGCTAAACTCAAACTGCAAACATATTTCACAGCCCATAGCCGGCATCGCGAATAAATGAACACATTTTAACAGACGTTTAAAGTTAATTTTTGTTTAACCGAGTTCATTTGTTGTTCATTTCTGTTAAAATAAACGATCGTCAAAACAGTTAACGACTGCTCGATATCGCATATAGGCAAACACGGGTAAAAAAATCGAGCACTATAATTAAACGACTGTTAATTTGCATTGCATACGCTCTTGACAGTCGTTTGTTTAACGGCGGCATATGACTAGTCGTTAAAATTGAACTCTATAACAAATGAACTCAATTCGATCGCGATGCCAAATTCTAGCAATTTTTAACGACTCTGGTTAATTTAAATTTTTTTTTTTTTGGCTCAACACGGACTCTCTAAGGGACATTACTGTTCAACAGGAATTCAAAGCCGCTTTAGACGAGTCTCTACTACCAGAAAACAGATATGAAACTACGTGCGAGAGGTGGAACGCTCTAAAAACAAAAATAATAAACTGTGCAAGAAATATACTCCCACCACGTCGTGGCAACACCAAATCTGGCTGGTTCGACGATGAATGCAGAGAAGTGACCGAACATAAGAATACTGCATACCGAGCAATGCAGCAACGGCATAGAACGCGGGCATGCGCAGATGAATATTCATGGCTCAGACGCAAAGAGAAACGAGTTTACCGCTCCAAGATGCATGCTTTGGAAGAGCAAAACATGCGAGAACTCGAGCAAACCAGAGAGGCGTACGGACCGACACGAAAGTTTTACCAAGCGATAGCAGGTTACCGAAACAACGTTGTACCTAAGGTAACCTGCTGTCGCCAAAAGGATGGAGATCTGGTTAGTAACCAGCCAGAGGTCCTCTCGCGGTGGGCTCAGTACTTTGATGAATTACTTAATAACCAGTTAAACGAACAGCTAGAAGCACCACTAGCAGATAGTGTCATGCTACTGCCATCCAGCATAGAAGAAACACGAAAGGCTATCCGTCGGCTGAAAAATAACAAGGCACCCGGAACCGACGGAATTGCAGCCGAACTGGTCAAGAATGGAGGTGCACGACTAGAAAACGAGATTCATCAAATAGTTACTGAAGTGTGGGATAGCGAATCGATGCCTTGTGATTGGAATCTCGGCATCATCTACCCCGTATACAAGAAGGGAGACAGGTTGGACTGTAACAACTACAGGGGTATTACGGTGTTGAATACCGCCTATAAAATATTCTCCCTGATCCTTCAGGATCGCCTTGTCCCGCACGTCGAAGAGATGGTAGGAAACTATCAAAGAGGATTCCGAAACGGAAAATCTACCACTGATCAGATCTTCACCATGCGGCAGATCTTGGAGAAGATGGCTGAATACAGAAACGACACATACCATCTCTTCATTGACTTCAAAGCCGCATACGATAGCATAGCCAGGGTAAAACTTTACGACGCCATGAGCTCATTTGGAATCCCGGCCAAACTAATAAGGCTAGTTAGAATGACTATGACCAACGTCACATGCCAGGTGAGGGTGGATGGAAAACTCTCAGGACCTTTTGCTACCACCAAGGGTCTGCGCCAGGATGACGGGCTTGCCTGTCTCCTATTCAACTTGGCGCTAGAGAGGGCCATCCGCGACTCGAGGGTGGAGACTACGGGAACCATCTTCTATAAGTCAACCCAGATCCTGGCATACGCTGATGATATAGACATCATTGGTCTGCGGCTCTCCTATGTAACAGAAGCCTTCCAAGGGATCGAGCAGGCGGCAGAAAACCTCGGATTGCAGATTAACGAGGCAAAGACCAAACTGATGGTGGCAACATCAGCGACCCTACCAATAAATAATCAGAATCTACGTAGGCGTGACGTGCAGATAGGTGAACGCACTTTTGAAGTTGTCCCGCAATTCACCTATCTTGGGTCAAAGGTCAGCAACGACAATAACATGGAAGCTGAGTTGCCCGCAAGGATGCTGGCTGCCAACCGGTCATTCTACAGCCTGAAAAAGCAGTTCACCTCAAAGAACCTGCCGAGACGGACGAAGCTGGGACTATGTAGTACCTATATAGCTCCAGTACTCACATACGCCTCTGAGACATGGACACTGTCCAAATCTGACGAAACCCTCTTAGCCGCGTTCGAGAGGAAGATGCTCAGAAGGATACTTGGCCCCGTATGTGTGGAAGGACAATGGAGGAGCCGCTATAATCCGGCAAGCCATTTTATACGCATAGAAACGGACGACCCAGCCCGTAAAGTCTTTTTAGGCCGTCCACAAGGACAGAGGAGGCTTGGTAGACCCAAATTGTGGTGGCAAGATGGCGTGGAGGCGTCCGCCATTAAGGCCGGGATAACGGACTGGCAGACGATGTAAAGTTGGAGCAGTTAAAAGTAGAACCGAATAGAATTATTCTTTCCTCCAGTTCGACGATATTAGCCTTTGAATAATTGAATCGTTACTGATGTGTGTTGCTTGGATGGGAGCTAGACGCATGCGTTTCTTCGTCACAATATATTTATATGTATATTAAATATATATATATATATATATATATATATATATATATATATATATATATATATATATATATATATATATATATATATATATATATATATATATATATATATATATATATATATATATACATATATATGTATATATATATATATATATATATATATATATATATATATATATATATATATATATATATATATATATATATATATACATATATATATGTATATATATACGTCCGATCAGTGTTAGAATATGGCAGTATTGTTAGCGACCCCTGTACCGAAGAATGGAGTAATCGAATCGAGGCCATCCAAAGAAAAGCGACTAGATATGCTGTAAGACTCTTACCATGGCGACAGGGCGATGTGTTACCGTCATACCATTCCCGGTGTCTGCTTTTAGGGATTCAGTCGTTGAAAAAGCGCCGTGAGATAGCTAAATGCCTTTTTATATCAGGACTACTTAACCACCATATTGATGCTCCTACTCTATTAGCTGCGATAGAATTTAACGCGCCATCTAGGAATCTACGTACACGTCAATTCATATGCGTCCCTCGTTATATAACTCGTTTTGGCCAGTCTGATCCTATGTCAGCTATGTGTCGAACTTTCATAAGTAACTTTGATTTATTTGATTTCAACATACCACGGAATGTTTTTAGAGATAGACTCAGCACACCGGACTAGGTGTCTACTACTCGGGCTACCCACCCTAAGTGAGCGAATACGAAAAGCCAGGTTGTCGTTCATCACGGGACTTCTCGACGGCCGTATTGACTCTCCGTCACTACTGGCTGCCATCAACCTGTACGTTCCGGCCAGGCCGCTCCGGACTCGGGCAATGTTGGCCCTCGACGACCGTAGAACGCAATTTGGCTCCTCTGACCCGTTCCTACTTATGTGCCGTGCTTTCAACGCAGTCAGCGACGCTTTTGAGCCGAGGATTTTGCCAACTGAGTTTAATGATCGTGTTTCTGTGTTAAATTTGGTTCCATAGTGCACATTTTTATGTTGTATGTTATTGTAATCCATTGTAAAGAACTCATTGTAAAACATTGCTAAAATGGTTCGAGAGGGCATTATTGTCCATCGATAGACAAATAAACATAAACATAAACACAACTTACGTAATAATTTTATTTTCAAAATACATTTTCTGTTCTTGTGCACCTGTTCACCACTATCGATTTATGTACCTTACATAGTCTATAAGCACTAATTTAATTACATTCATGTAGGATCTTCAAGATCCCGATGGATTAATCTATAAACATATTAAACATATTAACGAATTGTAATCCACGACTTTTAATTGGCGCAACCGTGCGGAGTTAAACTGTCTGCTAATAAATGGTGTTAGGTTATAAACAGTGACAGTGACAGGGCTCGTTTTGAGGCCTATTCGAGTAGACTGCAATCGCGTTTCCGTTCTGATCCAGCATCCTTCTGGCGATTTGTTAGGGTACGAAGAGGATGCAATACGTTACCTAATGAAATGGTACTTGATTCTCGAACTGCTTCTACTCCTGTTGAAATTTGCGAACTCTTCTCTGCTCATTTTTCCCAAATGTTTGAGCCACCGGTTAGTGACCCTAACCTTATCGAGGGTGGGCTACTCTACACGCCAGAGAACTTAATTAATCTCTCTGATATTTCGGTTAGCGCTGAAACAGTTGTACAGGTGTTATTTGGGTTGAAACGTTCTTTTACTCCTGGTCCAGATGGCATTCCTGCCTCAGTTTTAATAAACTGTAAGGACGTGCTTGCTCCACACCTTGCTAAAATTTTCAACCTTTCACTTTCTCTCGGGGTTTTTCCTGCTCTTTGGAAATCCTGTTGGCTTTTTCCGGTACACAAAAAGGGATGCCGTAGCATTGTTTCTAATTATCGTGGGATAACCCAAACATGCGCCACAGCCAAAACTTTTGAGCTATGTATCCTTCCAACCATACTTCATAGTTGTAGTTCAGCTATTAGCCCTAAACAGCATGGGTTTATGCCTGGTAGGTCTACTTAAACTAATCTCATGTCTTTTGTTTCCAATATTTTTAGATCTTTTGAGGCAGAAACCCAACTTGATGCAATATACACTGACTTTTATGCTGCATTTGATAGTATACCTCGCTCTTTACTATTAGATAAATTGTCTAAACTTGGTTTTGGTGTTGGCATTATTGGCTGGCTGTCCTCATACTTAAGTAATCGATCTTGCAGGGTTAAAACCGGGTCGTACTTATCTGAGGAGTGTTTTTGTACGTCAGGTGTCCCTCAGGGTTGTGTGCTAAGTCCACTTCTGTTTTCTTTGTTCATCAATGATGTCTGTAATGTTTTACCTCCTGATGGTCATCTCCTTTATGCGGATGATATCAAAATCTTTTTACCTGTGTCTTCTTCTTCTGATTGTATGAGACTTCAGCATTATCTTAAAGCATTTGTTCATTCGTGTTCATATAACTTACTTCGCTTGTGCCCTGAAAAATGTTCTGTTATTTCTTTCTCTCACTCTCTTTCTCCTATTTCATTTAACTATACTCTCTCTAACTCGTCTCTCTCTCGTGTTATGTCCATCCGTGACCTTGGTATTATACTCGACAGTCGTCTTAACTTTAAACTGCAGCTTGATGAGGTTCTACTAAAAGCTAATCGAACTCTTGGGTTTATTTTACGTTTTACCTCTATTTTTAGAGATCAAAGCTTCTTAAGAATCCTTTATTGTGCTCTGGTAAGGCCTCTTCTTGAATATGCAAGTATCATCTGGAATCCTCCTACTATTGATGGCTGTTCGAGAATTGAAAGCATTCAGCGCCTCTTTACCAGGATTGCTTTTCGTCGTTTGTTCGGTGCTGCCTCACTACCTCCCTATGAAACGCGATTGCAGTTATTCAATCTTCACTCTTTAAGCTTCCGCCGCCAAGTGTCTCAGGCATGTTTTATTGGTGGCTTATTACTTTCTGATACTGATGCTCCTGATTTACTCTCGTCCATCTCGTTGTATGTTCCCTCTCGTTCTCTCCGTCCACGTGATCCTCTGTCAATTGAAACACGTCATACTCTTCATACTTTCAATGATTCTCTTCTATCCTGTTTGAGGTTGTTTAACCGCTTTTGATTTCGACTCCTCTCTTAACTCTTTCCGAAACCGTATTTTTTCTTCTAATTCTCTTTAATTATTCTTCTAAGTTTTCATTAAGATTATGATAGTCTCTACGCTCTACATATGTTTTTTTTCTTTAATTTTTTTGCTAGGTTAAGACTAGTTTAGTTGGGCTTAGTTTTTCATGAATTATTTTGTTTATCTAACAAATTAAATTAATTTAATTAGTTTTAAGTCTGTTTTATTTAGCCTTGATGGCGGATATTGAATTAATAAATGAAATGAAATGAAATTGTTGTTTATTGGACTCTTAAACCCTGTAATGTTTCCGTATCAATTAAACCATAGAAAAAATCGTGAAACTTTTTTCCGTAAAGTTCGATAGGGGTCAACTTTGATCCCAAGAAAAATGTTTCGCCTTTTGATTAAACTGTAAAGTTACCATACATGTTCTTTACGGATGAATGATGACATTCTTTTAATCTTTTTAATATTCTTGGTCGCAAAACATTTTTATTTACACCAGAACCAATAAGAATATTTAATGTTTTTGGATGATATTTATCTAATATTGAAATTTAAGGAAGAAAGTTTTGCTTGTTCAGGGCTATTCTGGAAATTTCGGTTCTGAAGTAAAGCAAAAATTTTCATCACTGTTTTGTTCACTATTGTTTTCCAAAATTTCATGATTATTTGTTGATCTATTAAGGGTTAGCTTTGAGCGAGTTGTATTCGTTTCCATAGGAGTGTAATGGTTTTTGCTTCCTAATTGTTACTGTATAATAGATTTTGTTTAGCAATATTTTTTATTACTATTATTTTTTCCGACTATTTCTTTGTGACCATAATACTTGTGTATTGTCATATTTTTAGTCAATTTCCACTGCCATAATTGGCATTTTTAAGTAGAAATTTCTTGACGGTCGCCGAAATTATTTATTAATATTGCTTTTATCTTAATATTGCATTTATGAGGATTACCCTCTTGGCAGACGACATCATTTACCTTTCCTATAAATTTTCCACTTACGACAATTTCGTACATTTTAAATAGCGTAACTGTACCAGTTTTCGGCAGTTTACCTATTTTCGGCAGAGTAAGCTAAAAACGTGAATTCTGCACAAATGCGGTAAAAAATTTCACAAAACACAATTTTGAAGTGAAAGTGTATTTATTTGTTATTTACATACGAAGTTTCACACAATTTCATAACGTATTTTTCAAAATATCAAATAAAATGTGCCTTTTTTTCGTCAGCTTTGCAATGAGCCAATGAGGTTCGGCAGGTTTTGTGATTAAGAGAATCAGAGCAGTAAAACAATTAAAAAGTGGTGTATATTGAAGATTTTATGCTTATTTAATTTATTCTAACTTGTTCGGAATGTTAAAATCACGATAAACAAGTTATTTTTCACTTTAAATGCTGCCGAAAATAGGTACATAGTAAATATTCATTTTTGACAGCTCAATGTTGTGGGCTCCTGCCGAAACTCGGAACAATAACACACCTTGGATTAGGCTGAATATTCCTTTTAAACTTGATCAGAAAACTACAATGCGTATGTCGACCCATAATATGACCTTTCTTGTACCAAATATCACCAATTTCATGACAAATAATGCACTAAACTCAAGAGAAAAATAAATATTTGTAAGCCAGTTCGCACCGTACGCTATAACCATCAAACTGTCAATGGCTGCTCTGTTTAAATGTCGCATTAAAATGGCTGTCAAATGGGCCAAAATAAGCAACATCAAATTAATAATTAAAGTGCTATTTAACACCAATCTTAGGAAAGTAAGAGTGTTAAATTGCTTTTAAAAAATTTTTGTACATATTTACATTGATAAAAACATTTTCTGACCCGTATTCGCGATGCCGAAAATAGGAACACAGCCTGCCGAAAATAGGAGCAAAATGTTTGTATTTTAACGAATATTTATAAAAAAGAACTTTGAACCGACAAATAAAAAATAGTGTTACATACTATGATAGTTTATCAACCAGAATAACATCACTTTCATGAAAAATAAAAAATAAAAGTTGATGTGTCAGCAGTTTTTGTGAAACTGCTGCACTAGCGTGCCGAAAACTGATACAATTACCCTATAACGGCAGATACCATAGGTCTGAAAATATTCCGAGTGGTTTCAACTTTGGAAATCCAAGGCAATAATTGTTTTTTTATTACCTACAAATGATGGTAGCTCGAAAAAATCACTCCGTTGGCTTAGAGTGTTTGTATTCATATGCACCTGATCGTGTGTTCTATCCCTTTGTTGCTCCTCCACGTGTATCGTTGAGAACGCAGTCTCAAGCGAGATCTCAAGAAGAAAGGTCATATTAAGGGTCGACATACGCATTGTAGTTTTCTGATCAAGTTTAAAAGGAATATTCAGCCTAATCCAAGGTGTGTTATTGTTCCGAGTTTCGGCAGGAGCCCACAAAATTGAGCTGTCAAAAATGAATATTTACTATGTACCTATTTTCGGCAGCATTTAAAGTGAAAAATAACTTGTTTATCGTGATTTTAACATTCCGAACAAGTTAGAATAAATTAAATAAGCATAAAATCTTTAATATACACCACTTTTTAATTGTTTTACTGTTCTGATTCTCTTAATCACAAAACCTGCCGAACCATTGGCTCAATGCAAAGCTGACGAAAAAAAAGCACATTTTATTTGATATTTTGAAAAATACGTTATGAAATTGTGTGAAACTTCGTATGTAAATAACAAATAAATACACTTTCACTTCAAAATTGTGTTTTGTGAAATTTTTTACCGCATTTGTGCAGAATTCACGTTTTTAGCTTACTCTGCCGAAAATAGGTAAACTGCCGAAAACTGGTACAGTTACGCTATTTAAAATGTACGAAATTGTCGTAAGTGGAAAATTTATAGGAAAGGCAAATGATGTCGTCTGCCAAGAGGGTAATCCTCATAAATGCAATATTAAGATAAAAGCAATATTAATAAATAATTTCGGCGACCGCCAAGAAATTTCTACTTACAAATGCCAATTATGGCAGTGGAAATTGACTAAAAATATGACAATACACAAGTATTATGGTCACAAAGAAATAGTCGGAAAAAATAATAGTAATAAAAAATATTGCTAAACAAAATCTATTATACAGCAACAATTAGGAAGCAAAAACCATTACACTCCTATGGAAACGAATACAACTCGCTCAAAGCTAACCCTTAATAGATCAACAAATAATCATGAAATTTTGGAAAACAATAGTGAACAAAACAGTGATGAAAATTTTTGCTTTACTTCAGAACCGAAATTTCCAGAATAGCCCTGAACAAGCAAAACTTTCTTCCTTAAATTTCAATATTAGATAAATATCATCCAAAAACATTAAATATTCTTATTGGTTCTGGTGTAAATAAAAATGTTTTGCGACCAAGAATATTAAAAAGATTAAAAGAATGTCATCATTCATCCGTAAAGAACATGTATGGTAACTTTACAGTTTAATCAAAAGGCGAAACATTTTTCTTGGGATCAAAGTTGACCCCTATCGAACTTTACGGAAAAAAGTTTCACGATTTTTTCTATGGTTTAATTGATACGGAAACATTACAGGGTTTAAGAGTCCAATAAACAACAATTTCATTTCATTTCATTTATTAATTCAATATCCGCCATCAAGGCTAAATAAAACAGACTTAAAACTAATTAAATTAATTTAATTTGTTAGATAAACAAAATAATTCATGAAAAACTAAGCCCAACTAAACTAGTCTTAACCTAGCAAAAAAATTAAAGAAAAAAACATATGTAGAGCGTAGAGACTATCATAATCTTAATGAAAACTTAGAAGAATAATTAAAGAGAATTAGAAGAAAAAATACGGTTTCGGAAAGAGTTAAGAGAGGAGTCGAAATCAAAAGCGGTTAAACAACCTCAAACAGGATAGAAGAGAATCATTGAAAGTATAAAGAGTATGACGTGTTTCAATTGACAGAGGATCACGTGGACGGAGAGAACGAGAGGGAACATACAACGAGATGGACGAGAGTAAATCAGGAGCATCAGTATCAGAAAGTAATAAGCCACCAATAAAACATGCCTGAGACACTTGGCGGCGGATGCTTAAAGAGTGAAGATTGAATAACTGCAATCGCGTTTCATAGGGAGGTAGTGAGGCAGCACCGAACAAACGACGAAAAGCAATCCTGGTAAAGAGGCGCTGAATGCTTTCAATTCTCGAACAGCCATCAATAGTAGGAGGATTCCAGATGATACTAGCATATTCAAGAAGAGGTCTTACCAGAGCACAATAAAGGTTTCTTAGGAAGCTTTGATCTCTAAAAATAGAGGTAAAACGTAAAATAAACCCAAGAGTTCGATTAGCTTTTAGTAGAACCTCATCAAGCTGCAGTTTAAAGTTAAGACGACTGTCGAGTATAATATCAAGGACACGGATGGACATAACACGAGAGAGAGACGAGTTAGAGAGAGTATAGTTAAATAAAATAGGAGAAAGAGAGTGAGAGAAAGAAATAACAGAACATTTTTCAGGGCACAAGCGAAGTAAGTTATATGAACACGAATGAACAAATGCTTTAAGATAATGCTGAAGTCTCATACAATCAGAAGAAGAAGACACAGGTAAAAAGATTTTGATATCATCCGCATAAAGGAGATGACCATCAGGAGGTAAAACATTACAGACATCATTGATGAACAAAGAAAACAGAAGTGGACTTAGCACACATCCCTGAGGGACACCTGACGTACAAAAACACTCCTCAGATAAGTACGACCCGGTTTTAACCCTGCAAGATCGATTACTTAAGTATGAGGACAGCCAGCCAATAATGCCAACACCAAAACCAAGTTTAGACAATTTATCTAATAGTAAAGAGCGAGGTATACTATCAAATGTAGCATAAAAGTCAGTGTATATTGCATCAAGTTGGGTTTCTGCCTCAAAAGATCTAAAAATATTGGAAACAAAAGACATGAGATTAGTTTAAGTAGACCTACCAGGCATAAACCCATGCTGTTTAGGGCTAATAGCTGAACTACAACTATGAAGTATGGTTGGAAGGATACATAGCTCAAAAGTTTTGGTATTTTATGCTTATTTAATTTATTCTAACTTGTTCGGAATGTTAAAATCACGATAAACAAGTTATTTTTCACTTTAAATGCTGCCGAAAATAGGTACATAGTAAATATTCATTTTTGACAGCTCAATGTTGTGGGCTCCTGCCGAAACTCGGAACAATAACACACCTTGGATTAGGCTGAATATTCCTTTTAAACTTGATCAGAAAACTACAATGCGTATGTCGACCCATAATATGACCTTTCTTGTACCAAATATCACCAATTTCATGACAAATAATGCACTAAACTCAAGAGAAAAATAAATATTTGTAAGCCAGTTCGCACCGTACGCTATAACCATCAAACTGTCAATGGCTGCTCTGTTTAAATGTCGCATTAAAATGGCTGTCAAATGGGCCAAAATAAGCAACATCAAATTAATAATTAAAGTGCTATTTAACACCAATCTTAGGAAAGTAAGAGTGTTAAATTGCTTTTAAAAAATTTTTGTACATATTTACATTGATAAAAACATTTTCTGACCCGTATTCGCGATGCCGAAAATAGGAACACAGCCTGCCGAAAATAGGAGATCTAAAAATATTGGAAACAAAAGACATGAGATTAGTTTAAGTAGACCTACCAGGCATAAACCCATGCTGTTTAGGGCTAATAGCTGAACTACAACTATGAAGTATGGTTGGAAGGATACATAGCTCAAAAGTTTTGGCTGTGGCGCAAGTTTGGGTTATCCCACGATAATTAGAAACAATGCTACGGCATCCCTTTTTGTGTACCGGAAAAAGCCAACAGGATTTCCAAAGAGCAGGAAAAACCCCAAGAGAAAGTGAAAGGTTGAAAATTTTAGCAAGGTGTGGAGCAAGCACGTCCTTACAGTTTATTAAAACTGAGGCAGGAATGCCATCTGGACCAGGAGTAAAAGAACGTTTCAACCCAAATAACACCTGTACAACTGTTTCAGCGCTAACCGAAATATCAGAGAGATTAATTAAGTTCTCTGGCGTGTAGAGTAGCCCACCCTCGATAAGGTTAGGGTCACTAACCGGTGGCTCAAACATTTGGGAAAAATGTACAGAGAATAGCTCACAGATCTCAACAGGCGTAGAGGCAGTTCGAGAATCAAGTACCATTTCATTAGGTAACGTATTGCACCCTCTTCGAATCCTAACAAATTGCCAGAAGGATGCTGGATCAGAACGGAAACGCGATTGCAGTCTACTCGAATAGGCCTCAAAACGAGCCCTGTTGTATAGTCAATGCGCAGAGGCAGCGTACTTAAATAAACGAAAGTTGAAAGCAGATCGGTTCAGACGATACCTCCTAAGATATTTCATTCTATCCTTTTTCAGGTTGCGAAGAGTACGATTGGACCAGGGAGGGTTAGGAGGGGAACGAAAAATAGGTGTACATGAAAGGAGTGCAGAGGTTAAAAAACCATTAAACGATTGGACAGCCTCGTCGACCGATGTACATTGATAAAAAAAAGACCAGTCGGCACGAGATAGAATAGACTTAAGTTTACGATAGTCTGTAAGACGAAAATTATAACGAATCACTAGTTTATAACAATAATCATTTTGAACGTATCACTTGTTTATAACAATAGTCGTTTTGAATAGACCCCGCTGTCTACCACTTGCTCACACGTTAGATGGTGTAAGCTACTCTGTCCAATTTAATAACACAATTTTCGCTTTCCATTAGCAACTGTCAGATTCGGCACAATTTATTTTGTTGGGACAAATTTCGCCAACACAAAACATGTTCAAATACGTTTCTTTTATTCAAGCAATATGCAGTATAAACCACACATTTCAGTAAATCACAACATTAATTTTGTTAATACTGCAACAACCATAAGAAACCGTGCCGAATACGACCGTTCTGCAATCGAAGGCGAAAATTGTGTTATTAAATTGGACGGAGGAGTAGCTGACACCATCTGACGAGTAAGCAAATTGTAGACAGCGGTGTCTTTTCAAAACGACTATTTTTATAAACAAGTGGACAGTTGTTTATTGGACTGGTAAACCCTGTATCAACTCTCGAATCTATTCTTAACTATAAAAACGAAACTTTAAGTTTACTGAATCAAACAATAGAATTTCATAAACACTTCATAAACATATAGAACCATTATCAAAATAATTCTTCATGTTGAATTGTTTACCTCACATGGAATTTAATAAACTAGAAGATCAAATAAAAACAGGCCATTTTAATGAATTTGATAAAATATAATTGATCCAAACATTAAATAAACACGCACAAATTATTCACAAAGAAAACGAAAAGCTGTCCGCTGCAATTAACATAAAACATCATATTAAAACTACAACAGATAAAGCTATCTACACAAAGTCATGTAGATATCCACATGCTCATAAAAAGATATTTAAAACGCAAATTCAGGAAATGCTCACCAACGGGGTTATTAAACACTCGGATTCTCCTTGGAACGCACTTATTTGGGTCGTCCCAAAAAAGAGCGACGCTACAGGAGCAGAACGTTTTCGCATGGTTATTAACTATAGGAAACTTAACGACGTTACAATTGACGACAAGTATCCGATTCCTCAAATCGACGATATTTTCGACAATCTGAGACGGTCAGAATATTTTTCTACCCTCGACCTAAAGAGTGGTTTTCACCAAATAGAACTGGAACCTTTGTCACTAGAATAAAACAGCTTTTAGAACAGAATGTGACCATTACGAATTTTTGCGAATGCCATTTGGCCTTAAGAATGCTCCTTCGACTTTCCAAAGAGCAATGAACAACATTCTAGGAGAATTCATAGGTGAAAAATGCTAGTGTATCTAGACGATGCCATAGTATTTGGAAGAAATTTAGAAATCCATCTTTCAAATCTCAACTTAGTATTAGAAAAGCTACAACAAGCAAATCTAAAAGTCCAAATAAAGAAATGCGAGTTTTTGAAGAAAAATTGTGAATTTCTCTGCCACATCGTTACAAAAGATGGCATTAAGCCCAACCCAGATAAAATTAAGGAAATTAAGGAATTGGCAACTGCCATCAAACGAAAAAGAGATAAAAACTATATATGGATCTTTTAGGATACTACAGAAAGTTCATAAAAGATTTTGCTAAAATAACAATGACCAAATATTTAAGGAAAGACAAGGTCCTCAATTTAATGGATCCCGATTACATCGAAGATTTCGAAAAGACAAAGAAAATGCTAATAATGGATACCATTTTGGCATACCTAGATTTTTCTAAATCATTTATATTGACCACCGATGCCCCTAACTACACATTAGGCGCAGTCCTTTCCCAGCTATTCGACTGTAAATACTACCCAATTGCGTTCGTTTTTAGAACCCTAAACCACGCTGAGGTAAACTATTCTACAACAGAGAAAGAGGCCTTGGCCATCATTTGGGCGATCGAAAAATTCAAGCCTTATCTTTTTGGTCATAAATTTACCTTAGTAACAGAGCACAAACCTCTAATTTTTATTAAACATTCTTCTAAAAAAATTTTGCCCAGACCAATAACAAAAGCTTCAGTTACGAGTTATATATATATATATATATATATATATATATATATATATATATATATATATATATATATATATATATATATATATATATATATATATATATACATATATATATATATATATATATAAAACGGTCGCAAGCGAGCCATCGATGTTACTCCACGCGCGGAGTCAGGTTCCAACGGGAACTCCACTGGTAGCAGGTTCCCACGACCAGGTGTGGTGTCGTATGTTCAGACGGACCGAGGCAACATGATCATCATAAACGTGGACCACAACGTGACCGGCAAACCTGGCAGCACCGAAAACACCAGCCTAGCTAAATAGTACCGAATCCAGAAGTTAGCTTTAGTCTTAGTTTAGCAGTTCGCAAATAAAGATCCCCAGTAATATTTTTTTTAAAACTTACTCCGGGCTATCGTAAACATAATTGGCGCAGTCGGCTAGGCCCAATTCACGTTCAGTGACAAGTGTTCAAGTACAGTGCAGTGAAATAACGGAAATAAATCTGTGTATCGCCCGGACTTTGCTCCATCGCCCGATCCGTGGTTGACTCGTGACGATCGCGTGAATTTCATTATTTCATAAAGTGTAAGAACAAGTGCACGAACGGTTGGTTTCAACTATTTAGAATTGGAAGAGAACATTCGAACAAAAGCTAGCGGCAAGACTCCCCAGCCAGCGTTACTGGGTAAACTAATCAACGCAGGACAATCGCTGACCCAACCCGTGGACAACGAGTGACCAAAGAAGAAAAGGAAGGACAATCGCTGACCCAACCCGTGGACAACGAGCGACCGAAGAAGAAAAGGAAGGACAAAGCAAAGGACAGGTAACGGAAACCCCTAATTTCCCGACACGTGGATAAAAAAAGGTGAGTTACATCCTAAAGCATAAGTTCCCCCACTCTTATAATAAAAAGGCGGTAGGCAACAAACAATTTTTATCATTGAATGCCAAAATATACCCCTTTCCCAAAAGTTCGTTCTTTGAAATTCACTAGGGACAAGAAAATACCAGTGAAAATGGAACAAAATATATACGCATTGATTGAATCTATGCGCTTGTTAGAGGAACGCGTTAACACACTCCAAGCGGAAAACGATAGTTTACAACGCTTCCAACAACAACAACAGCCAACCTCGAGTCTACGAGCTGACTATTTTCGTATCCCGGATCCAATTAGGGTCATTCCCGGATTCGACGGAAACAAAAAACAGTTAATCGGTTGGTTAACAACAGTTAAAAAAACACTAGACCTCTTCAAAAACAATGTGGCACCAGAAATATTTAGTGTCTACGAACAGACCGTAATTAATAAGATAGAGGGCAAAGCACGTGATACTACACTGGTGGACATAAAAATAGGAACTTTTTTCTGTGACCGAAAGACATAGTTCTTGTCAGAAATATTTGGTAGCCCTGAAAAGGACTGTTTAAGTGGTTGTTGGGAGGAGGTGTTGCGGTGTTCCACTGAGCGAAAACACATTCTAACGGTCAATCTGGTGACCGTTATTCGCTATCACTTCCTGACAGCGTTTGGCCATATCGCCGATGAGATTACGGCATTCGCTTCTGTCTATGCGTTCCCACATAAACTAGCAGCGTGTCCATAGATCATCGGCTGAACGTGCAGGCTGGTTCTTAAGCTGACGCTTGAGAGTTGACCATAGATTTTCAATCGGGTTGAGGTCTGGACTCAACGCAGGCTACGGTAGAACTTGCACATCCTGGTTTGCCAAATAACATTTAACTGTTCGCGATGTGTGCTTAGAGTCGTTATCATGCTGAAAGATGTAATGCTCTTCGTCTCCGAATTGTTGTCGGGCGTATGGCAACATCTTACGACTAAGTATTTTTCTATACCCTTTCGAGTTCAGTGTCCCGTTGATACGGAACAAAGGACCCGTGCCGTGCCAGGAGAAGCATCCCCACACCATTACGTGGCCGCCTCCGTGACTAAGGGTTTTTATCGTATTTTTCGGATGATACGCCTGATTAGGAAAGCGCCAGACGTATTTAATGCCGTCCGAACCATCCAGATTGATTCTGGACTCATCCGAAAAAATGATTTTGCTCCACCAAAAGATGGATGCAGCTAAATGTTCTTCGGCAAACCGAATGCGCGCTTCTACGTGGTGCGGCTGCAGCTTACGAACCTTCCTCGGTCTCCGGGCACAGAACCCAGCGGCGTGTAAACGGCGAGACACCGTTTTCGCCGAAACTTGCAAACCAAGCTCCTGCTTGATACGAGTGCAAGTTTTGAAAGGATCCGCCCTGATCATCTCAACAATCCGCGCGTCAACGTCGGCCGTTGTTTTTCGCGGACGACCTGTCGATTTACCCGTAGCCTCGCTACGAATGGCGTTGTCCACAAACGTCCGCGAACGGCCGAACGCCTTGCAGATTGTCTTGATTGGCACGTTCTCACGATACAGCCCCTGAATGTGTTTTCGCTCCTCTGGTGTGCAGTGCTTTCCGCGACCCATGATGATTTTGTGGAATTTTTAAACAGCAACCTTTCACCTTGACCACTGATGGAAGAATAAAGCACAACACGGTTTGGCTCTCCTTTTATACTGCCGCAAAACGCTGCCGGCACTCAAAACTCAGATAAGTAGCGCACCAAAAATGAGAGTATAAAAGGCAAAATTCGGCTATTACAAATTCAGTACGCCTCGAACTGTTGGCGATGACACACCTAGTGTATGCAAAAAAAACACACAAAATTTTTCTTCCTATTTTAATGTCCACCAGTGTATTTGTGTGAACGGAAACCCTACTACTTTTGATGAAGTCGCAGATATTTTGCAGAACGTTTATGGCGATCGAAACAACATCGCAAGTATCAAACACAACTGTGGAACCTAAAACAAAACGAATCTTTGAGCCTTCACTATAGAAAAACAAAAGAAATTTTGATCAATATGAAATCAGTAGCAAGACAGAATACGGTATACGCTTCACATTGGGAGGCAATTAACCTGTTTTTAGAACAAGAATGCCTCGCTGCGTTCATAAATGGTCTGAGCAAAACATATTTTGGATATGCACAAACCGCACAACCAGAAGACTTGGAATCAGCTTATGCCTTTCTATGCAGATTCCAAAACGCTGAAAGAACCAAATCAAACACCAATAATGGGTTCGAAAAACATGCTAGTGTCGACAAAAATGTAAAAAGGGATAATAAATTTTCACAACCTAAACACCTTGAAAATAGACCATTCAATAACATGAAACCATCTTCAGATCGTACAAAAATTGTTCCCATGGACGTCGATCAATCCTTACGGTCCAATATGAGAAACAAAATTTTCTCGCATACATCCGAAGAAGATGACGGAAAAACAATATCAGAAGAATCCGATTCAGACGAAGAAACCGATAGTGAAGAAGATGTTAATTTTCAAATTACTGCAAACTTAAAACCATCGAGTTAAACGCAATTAACGGACTACCCTTTTACACAACAAAATTAAATGGCTCAAACATCAAACTTTTAGTAGACAGCGGAGCGAACAAAAACTTTTTAAATCCAGAATTAGTTCCACTAACTCAAAGAGTGAAATGCGAAACAATCACCATAAAAAATAAAAATGGTAAGTTCAAATCACAAGAATGCACATTCATAACCATTCTAGATAAAAAATTAAAATTTTACCTTTTCAAATGTCACAATTATTTTGACGGAATACTCGGATACGAATCACTCTCCGATATGGAAACACTAATTGATACAAAAAATCATAAACTTATTCTACCCGATCGTACAATCGACTTAGAAATAAGAACATTAGAACCCCCTTCAATTACATTAAATGCTAATAATTCTCAAATTATAAAGCTTCCTGTTTCTCAAACAAAAGGAAACATTTTTCTTCCAAAAGACATTCAAATAAAAGATGCAATAATTCCTTCAGGCGTTTATAAAGCAAAACAAGGATATGCTAAAGTTCTTGCCAGGAATTACGGCGACACATTAACATTTCATTGAACTAAACCAGCAAAAACATATGAATTGGACAAAATGATCGAAATAAATCACATGAGCACACACCCATATAATGATCATCCGCAAAATTACATAGCAAATCTCGAAAATTTAATTCGCACCGATCATTTAAACAAAGAAGAAAAACATAAACTTTTCGAAATTCTTAAACAAAATCTAGGCATCATCCATCAAGAAAAAGAAAAACTTTCATGCACCACCGCTATTAGACATCGAATAAAAACTAAAGACGATATACCCATTCACACAAAAACTTATAGATACCCCAATATTCATAAAGCAGAAGTGAATAGGCAAATCGAAGAAATGATTGCTGATGGTATTATCCAACATTCTATATCCCCATGGACATCCCCAATCTGGATAGTCCCTAAAAAATCAGATGCAAGTGGAAAGGAGAAATGGCGCATCGTGGTTGACTATAGAAAATTGAATGAAAAAACGATCGATGATCGATACCCTATTCCCAATATAGAAGAAATTTTGGACAAGTTAGGTAGAAGCATGTACTTCACTACACTTGATTTAAAATCCGGCTTTCATCAAATTGAAGTTGATAAAAAGGATAGACCAAAAACAGCTTTTAGCACAGAAAAAGGACACTTCGAGTTTATACGAATGCCCTTTGGCTTGAAAAACGCACCTGCTACTTTTCAACGGGCCATGAATAATATTTTAGGTGACCTTGTAGGAAGAAACTGTCTCGTATATCTAGATGATATTATTATTTTTGGTAAATCACTCCAACAACATTTGGACAATTTGAATAAAGTGTTGAAAAAATTAATTGAATCAAATTTAAAGGTTCAATTAGACAAATGTGAATTTTTAAGAAAAGAGTGTGAATTCTTAGGACACATCGTAACTCAAGATGGCATCAAACCCAATCCAAACAAAATAGAAAAAATATTGCATTGGCCCATACCAAAAACAACAACCCACATTAAAGGCTTCTTAGGAATCCTTGGTTATTACAGAAAATTCATAAAAGATTTTTCAAAACTGACCAAACCTCTCACAAAATGTCTTAAGAAAGGTTCTAATATAACACATAATGACGAATTTATAAATTGTTTCAATGATTGTAAACAAATGCTCACTACTGATCCAATTTTAAAATATCCTGATTTTAGCAGAAAATTCATTTTAGAAACAGACGCAAGTGACTTCGCCCTTGGCGCTGTACTTTCACAAAAATTCGAAGATGGTAAGGAACACCCAATCGCTTACGCTTCTAGAACGCTTAACGAAACAGAGTGCAACTATTCAGCCACCGAAAAAGAGCTACTCGCCATTGTTTGGGCAACCAAGCATTTCCGACCGTACATTTTCGGAACAGTTTTTGAAATAAGAACTGACCACAAACCTCTTGTTTGGCTAAGACAGAAAAATGATTTAAATAGAAGACTTCTTCATTGAAAACTGGCCTTGGAAGAATTCGAATTTGAAATTAAGTATAAAAAAGGTACTCTTAATGGAAATGCAGATGCATTATCCCGCATAACGGAAAACCCTGCTTTAACATCCGAATTAAATGCAAATACTGCCTCTAACAATACTGACACTATGACGCAACACTCAGCAGATACTAATGATGACGAATTCATCCCAGCAACTGAAAAACCACTAAATGAATTTAGAAATCAAATAATACTAGAAGAAAATAATAATGATTCTCGAGAAGCAATTACACTTTTCGGAAATTATCATAGAATAACAATAAAAACACCCCTTTTTGGACCAACTATGTTGATCAACATAATCAAAGAATATGCATCTTCCAAATGTGTTACTGGCATTTGTTGCAGCGAAAAAATCTGACAAAATTTACAAATTATCTACAAAAACTATTTCTCTCGCGCAAAATCGATCAAACTATTTTGGACAAAAACAATTTTAGAAGATGTAACTGATGAAATTGACCAGGATTTGATTATTGAACGACAACATAATGCAAACCATAGAGGAATTATTGAGACCAAGCTACATATTGCTAGAAAATATTATTTTCCAAACATGAAAACTAAAATTCCTATATTTATTAACATTTGCAAAATATGTCAAAAAGCTAAATATGAAAGACGCCCATATAAACAAAAATATCAAATTACTGCCACTCCTAAAAAACCTTTGGAAATCGTTCATATGGACATCTTTATAATTAGTGATAAACATTTTCTAACCCTTTGCGATAAGTTTTCAAGAATAACCATGGCGATTCCTTTACAATCAAGAAACGCTATACATATACTAAAAGCACTAACTCAATTCTTCGCTAACGTTGGAAGACCTTGTTTGCTTGTGATGGACCAAGAATGTTCGTTTAAATCCACCACAATCAAACAATTTCTTGAAGAAAATAATGTAGAATTCCATTATACAAGTGTTGGTCAATCCTCTTCAAATGGAACAATTGAAATTGTCCATAGAACAATAAGAGAATTGCACAACATAATCTCACTACGAGATTCTACAAAAAATCTATCAACTACTTCAAAAATTAATTTGGCAGTCTCAATTTACAATGATTCTATACACTCTCAAACAAACATATCCCCTAAAGAACTATTTTTCGGCTTCAAAAACGAAGATCCTATCCCTGAGGACCTTCAAGAAAGAATTAAACAAAAAGAGGAACTTTATAGAGTGTATGCCACAAAACAAAAAGAAAAAAAATCCAAATACATAGAAAAACTAAATAAAACACGAGAAGAACCACAACTATTCAAAGACAATGACACGATCTTCGAAAGGAAAAGAAATAATTTAAAACACGAGGAAAGGTATCGTGAAACGAAAGTTTTCGATAACCTAATTACAAATATTTTAGACCGAAATGGAAGAAAAATTCATAAATCAAAATTGAAAAGGAAACGAAAAACCTGACATACAATTTAATTTCTTTCTCATCCTTACGGAAATCACAGCTGAATACTATAAAAAACTAAAAATGAAATTTGGAATGATTCATTTCCTCATAATAGTTTTAACAAATCCAAAACTTATAACAGTAACAATTTATAGAGACTTACCTTAACTATATTCAGAATTTAGCCAATAATATTAGCCTAACCAACCATCTTAAGAACACCTTATAAAATCCTATAAGCTTATAAAAAAAAGAGGAAATATAAGACCTAGAAAACAAAAGACAGGCATAATAAATGCAGGAAATCGCAGATCAGAAAACACTTAGAACATTCAGAATTTGGAACATTCAGAAAACAAAACCATATCCAACATTAACGCTCAAGTTAGAATTAATTCCGAAATAGAAAAATCAGTGAAAAAAATTACACAAACTCTAAAAAAAAAAAATCGAAAATCAAATGAATAATCAGATAAAAGATCAGATCAGATCAAATGAATAATCGTAAAAACTGAAATAGAACAAGTAAATCTTATCCTGAACATTGATAACATTGTACAACTGTAGAAGACATAGAAGAATAGACGGATGTAAAATTTTTAACCAAGCATAAAAACACCATTTTCAATGTTAACGAGGAGTGCACGATTTGCAACAACCCACAACCGCTAAACGACAAGTGTATCTCAAATATCATCAGAAATCATCCATCTAAATGTACCACCACCACGAGCTCCGAGCATACGATAATACGAGAAACGAAACCAGGAGTCATTCTAATAGATACCACCCTTGGAGTGCCAGTCATTGATTCATGTTCAAACAGCCAAATAATAGCAGTACCCACACTAATTGAAAACGGCAATTGCACCGTAAAAATCTTAAATAGCTCATTTACTGCGCATATTGATGTGTTAGACCAAGAAGACTACTTCCTACCCTTAACTGGCAGCAAAACAGAAATAACTCTTAACAAGCCAAGTATACAAGATCTGCACACAATGCATATTAGTAACATACATCAACTCCATACAATAACACTCCGCTTACGCACGCATACAATTGCAGGAGGGATATTAATTGTTGTTCTAACAGACTTTCTTATAACTGCATTCTGCATCTACAAACACAAAACCAAACATGCAGAGAAGAAAATGTCTACCGAAGCTATTCACAACATCATCCCACTATATATATATATATATATATAAGTTATGACAACGGGTTATGATGTCGCTTCGGAGTACGTTGCCCGACTGCGATAGTTTTATGTAATTCAACATTTTTGGACTAACACTACTACTTATGGCTAGGCTTACACTAATACGCTTAATATACTATTATAATGTAATGTGTAAGTTGGTATTATCATTTCTAACACTGATACCAACAAATGTATTATACCGTTACACTAGTCATACCGTAACGTCTCCCTCCTTAAAGTCAAGCGTCCTCGCTGAACGTCGTTAATTTTCATATTTAATGTGTAAGCTATAACAAAGTTATTTCGTAAGCCTAGACTTAAGGATTTTTATGTTATAATTATCTACGAAAGTTAAGTCGTTGTTTTTACATACTTTCGACGATTTATATGGTTTCTTATCTTTAGTAATTCTTTGATTAACCTTAACGTAAACGTCTTGGCCTTCAGTTAACTCTGGAGGTTCTGTTAAATTTAGATTTTCTCTTTCAATTTTCTTGCTCTTCTTTGTTAAGTTAACTTTAACATTTGATTGTAGTTCTTTGAATCGTTGATAAATTTCTTCTGTGTTCGTAATACCTTCTACATTGAATACAATTTGTCTTGGTTTTGTTCCTGTGGCAGAGTGAATAGTATTGTTGTAAATATCCACCATGATATTAATTTTGTCATTAAAACCAAATTCATTGTAAGTAGAGTTGATAGTTCGGTATAGTTCTATTAAAGTAGAATGGAATCTTTCCACAATTCCGTTAGAATTACTACAACTGGCATGATGTACCTCTATGTTTAAATCTTGCAGGAATCCAATAAATTCAATAGAGATAAACGTTGGTTCCTGATCGCAAGCTATGACTTTAGGTCTACCAAAAATTCTTATATGTTCCGTTATCGCTTTCTTAAGGTCGACGATAGTTCTCGTTTCTAAAGGTATGACGTTCGCAAATTTGGAGAATGCATCAACGATTGTCAACATTTTTTTTCCTTTCATGAAGAAAATATCGATATGGATTTTTTCGTGTGGCTTCTCTATGCTGACGGTTTTCTTTACCAACTGAGGTGAGCTTCGATCGTACTTGCAACGTTTACAAATTGCACAGTTGTTGACTACGATTCTTACTTTTTTTAATGTTTGGAAAGAAATAGGATTCGAGTATTTGCGCTACATTTTCTTTAATCCCTCGGTGTGCACGTTGGTGAGTTTCCTTAATTATTTCGTCTTTATCTTCGACTTTTTTCACATCTGTTACCAACAAGGGGGAATAAACCAGTTTAAACATTTTATATTGAAAAAATATTTGCGATAGGTTTCTTGTACGGTTTGTATAACTGTCGTGGGACCGTGAATACAATTAGTTCCCTTTGTGTTAATTTTTTCTCGGAATATACTAACTATGTGTTTTTCTGAATACTCTGGCCTGCATATTGTAAATCTGTGATACGTTGGGAAAACTTCTTCATGTGATTCGTTTTCATCACCCATTTTTAAAACAATTTGCGTTTTAAACGTATTTGTTGGCCTTTCTGATGTTCGTATATAATGGTCGTCACTTGTATCTGCCGAGTGAACTGTATCGCTAGCCTTAATTTCGTTTTTGCTCACGTCGATTTCATTGGGTTTAATTCAAGATAGAGCATCTGCCACGATATTCTCTTTTCCAGGCTTGTAAACTATTTCAAAATCGAATTCTGTTAGTACCAATTTCCATCTTATTATTTTCTGATTCGCACTTGTCATAGAATATATAAGAGGTTGGTGATCTGTTATTAAAGTAAATTTTCTTCCGTATAGATACGGTCGAAAATATTTCACGGCCCAAACTATAGCCAACAGTTCTTTTTCTGTTGTGCAGTAATTCTCTTCCGTTTTATTTAAAGTCCTGGATGCATAGGCAATAGGTCGATCTTTTTCTATAGTTCCTTGGGACAATATAGCGCCAACGGCAAAATCGCTAGCATCTGTTGTCAGAATAAAAGTTTTCTGGAAATCAGGGTAAACTAAAATCGGATCCATGGCCAACAGAGACTTGCATTTTTCAAAACATTTTGCTTTATCGGGTGTGAAAATGAATTCGTTATCTTTACGAAGTAATACAGTCACTGGTTTAATGAGCTTGGCAAAGTCTTGAACAAACCTCCTGTAATAACCAATCGTCCCAAGGAATTGTTTCAATTCTTTAGGATTTTTGGGTATCGGACAATTTTTATGACCTCGATTTTGTCCGTATTAGGTTTAACACCTTCATTCGTGACCGTGTGGCCCAGAAATTGAACTTCCTTTCTGAAGAAATGGCATTTTTCAATTTGTATTTTTAATCTTGCATCTTTTAATTTTTGTAAGATGTTTCGAATGTCTTGTACATGTTCTTGAAAAGAGCTTGAAAATATAATTATATCGTTCATGTAGACGAGGCAACACGACCCTATGTGTTCTCTTAGAACTGTATCCATGACTCTTTGAAAAGTAGAGGGTGCATTTTTGAGGCCAAAAGGCATCCTTGTAAACTCGTATTTTCTTGAACTAACAGCAAATGCTGTTTTTTCTATGTCATCCTCTTCTAACTGTAATTGGTGAAAGCCTGCTACAAGATCGATTGTAGAAAAATAGGAAGCTCTACCTAATCTGTCCAAGATTTCAGTAATGTGCGGTATGGGGTATTTATCTGAAATTGTTTTTTCGTTCAGTTTCCGGTAATCAATTACTAAACGATACTTTTTCAATCCTGTTGAATCTTCTTTCTTTGGTACGATCCAAACCGGAGTAGTGTATGGAGATATGGATTCACGAATTATACCATCTCGAAGCATTCTTTTTACTTGATCTTGTACCTCGGTTTCAAATACCTTAGGATATATTTATATATATATATATATATATATATATATATATATATATATATATATATATATATATATATATATATATATATAGGATGTGGTTTGAATAGAAACGTTACCGACTGTTCTAATTTTATGCTTGATTTTATGTGTAAATGATAACTTATCCTCATCGAAATACAAAACTTCTGGTATTTCTTTTAATAAATTTCTAATTGCCTTTAGTTCGAATTGGGTGAGATAATCGTCGTTAAGTTCGAAGCTCTTGGAATGTTCTATTTTAGGTCCTTCATCTTCGAGAAATTTGGTATCGACGATTTCAATTTCGTTTAAGTTAATCTCAATATTCTTGCCAATATTATTTTTTAGGGCTATAACTGCTCTTACTAATTGATCATACATAGAAGATCCTGCGTAATTTTTAAACAATTCCAACGCAGTTTCGGTATCCTCGATCCATGCCTGCGTTTCACTTTTGTTTCCGTCAAAGTTCGGCAGATTACGAATTGGATCAGGCGTTCTATATGACAAAAAAGGGTAACCTGTCCTAACTTTCATCCTTTTTATATCTTCTAGCAGGTCGTTGTGTGAGTTTGTTAGCTCACGAATGTGAACAAGCAATTCTTCTGGTGTGAAATTTTGTTTCATCTTTCACTATCGCAACTCACTATACTCACGCACAATTAAAACCGGATTGCGTTGCTTTCTCTCAGCGTATGTGCGTGGTGCTTGAAGTTTTTTGTTCTCACTGTCGGTCAATATTCTTCCTTCCTTCGACGTTATCGTGACGTGCTTGGGGCGTTAGCTGGAACAGTTGCTTCTCTCCGCAAATCGACTGATATTCGCTTAGTGACGGTTCGTACCGGGATGAGATGGCTTACACTTATTACCAGCAATTCGACTTTCGGCTGCGCCAGTTATGACAACGGGTGATGCTGTCGCTTCGGAGTACGTTGCTCGACTGCGATAGTCTTATATAATTCAACATTTTTGGACTAACACTACTACTTATGGCTAGACTTACACTAATACGCTTAATATACTATTATAATGTAATGTGTAAGTTGGTATTATCATTTCTAACACTGATACCAACAAATGTATTATACCGTTACACTAGTCATACCGTAACTTATATATATATATATATATATATATATATATATATATATATATATATATATATATATATATATATATATATATATATACTATATATATATATAGATATAGATATAGATAGATATTCAGCTTATATAGATATATAATATATATTTTATATATATATATATATATATATATATATATAAAACGGACCTGATTTTCACCATCGCTGTTTTCTCCCAGCTCACTCCGGATCGCCACACGCACTGCATGATGTCGCGGTTGTCGCGACGGCGCCCATCATCATGATGCATGTGATCCGCTTCCACAATGTACTCTTTTTTGTCATTTTTTTTTTCACGGAATGTTTTCGCTGCTTGTTCCGTACACTTTTATCTGTCGAATGACGTATTGCTTGTTTTCCTATGCCAACTCGATCACGAGCTATACACAAAAATGTAACTGTCAAAATTATCCCGAACGCCCTGTATATATATTTATATACCTATATTAAATTATGAGTCGTGGATTGGAATTCGTTACGTGTTTTCGTCACAAAGGTCCCGAAATAAAATAGAACGATCCTCTTTCTGCAGGTCGCTGGCGGTCTTCTACATTATCATGATAGGATAAATACGCTGAAGGCGGTTTATCGGTGTTGTTTAGGATTGTGGGTTTCATCCAATAATTCCTTCGGGGGAAGAAAAAGGTCGTCCTTGTCCGTAATTGTATTCGTCTGTAGAATGAAGGACTCTCTTAGTAGAGAGTAGCGATTGCATTTGTGTTTCCGTTAGATAGTGGTTATACGTTTTGCGCACTTAAATCCTAGCTACTAACAAAAAATCACGCATAACCTATTCTTAAAACTAAAGACCGATGTGTGACCAACTTAATTTACAGTGATCTATTTACTATCTCTGCCAATTAGCCCAAAAAGAGGAAAAGGGGAAAAATATTGAGAAATAACCATAATGACTTTAATTTGATTGATTGCAGTTTTTTTTCTTATTCGCTTTAGCTTACTCTTATTTCAGTTTACGTTTCTGCCGATTTTTATAGTTTTAATATTATTTTAAAGACAGGTTTTCATATGGAATCGTGGGTCTAACTTTTTTCTAACTCCTTTTTTATACAAAACACCATTTCCTTTCTGTATTGTAGGAGGTTCTTCTTTCTTTTCGTTATTATTTTCCATTGTCTTTTTTGCTTTTTCTAGATTGCATATTACCTTATCAAATATCTCTTTTGCTTGAGTCATAATTATCCTAGGGTCTAATGTGTTGGTTTGATGAAACACAATTTCGTTAGGTGTGAAATTTGTTGCCGAATGTACACTATTGTTGTACAAAGATACAGTAAGCTGAATAATATCGGCTGTATTGAGTGATGTAAATTTTTGCTTATTTGTGTTGAAAATTTCGATAATTGTACTGTGCGTTTTCTCTACCTGGCCGTTGTATTCCGAGCTAGAGGCAAATTCTAATTCGATTTCAAGACTGTCTAAGAATCCTCGTAGCTGAATGCTTCTGAATGAACATTCGTGGTCGCATACTATCTTTCGTGGGGTTCCGAAGGTAGAGATATAACGTGTAAGGCCAGATTGTATGTCTATCGTATTTCTTGATTCAATCTTGATTCAATCTTGATGAGCTGCAAATGTTTAGAGAATGCACACACAAACGATAAGAAATAGTTCTTGTCTATGCCAAAAATATCCATGTGGATTCTTTCTAACGGAGCTTTTGTTATTGGTCTGGGCAAAAAATTTATATTATATGGCCGGCGTTAGTATTTGTGTTGGGCACATATTTAACAGGAATTAATATTTTCGTATGTGCTGAACCATTTTAGGAAAATAATACGATCTTTTCAGTTGCTGCTCGATGTGTTGGATGCCTCTATGCGCACGATTATGAGCTTGCTGTACGATTTCGTATTTATCGTCGTCTAACACGACGTCCTCGGCAAGATTCGGAGCTATTACTAAATGAGAAAGTACATCTGCAGAATAGGTTCTACTTGCTTCTTGGATCAGTTGTAACAGGCTTTCAGGGGCGTATATTGCGCTTTGTTTTCCATCGTAGAATTTCCTCCGATACGATTCAATCTCCTCGGAATTAAATGAATTTGGTGTCTGCGAAAAGGTTATTCTTCGTAAATTTGTTCTTGTTCTGCTAGTTTGAAGAATTTTTGGTTTCTATAAGTATTCACTGCTCTTTCGGTAAAGTGTACAAAGAAGTCTTCTGAAGTCTCTGTGAAATGGCGTGTGTGCGTATCATATATTATTATATAAAATAATATATATGTGTGTGTATATATTTGTTCGTATTATATATATATATATATATATATATATATATATATATATATATATATATATATATATATATATATATATATATATATATATATATATATATATATATATATATATATATATATATATATAACCTTGCCCAACTGAATTGTTAGGCCGCGGGGCCACGGGGCTTTCTCAAGCTGAGAAAACATTCTCAAGCACTCATTTAAGTTTCTCAAGCACTCCAATCTTGTTCTCAGACGCGAGCCCGTGGCCGTCGTCAGTTTTTCTCACTTTGAGAAACTGATAAAGTCACTCATGCTTTATTTGGAGCTTTAAATAGAAAATATATTTTTGATCGCATTTTTTTTATTTTTTTTTTCAATCATAAACATTGAATACATTTTCCAAAGTGATTACCGAAAAACAAATAGCACAATTGCTCATATTTCAGTTAGCCGATAGCTGCATCGTCAACTTTCTCAAAGATTCTCAAAGATTCTCAAAACCGATTTTGTTCCGATTCAACAAACGCTGAGAACGAGGATTTCTCAAAAGCACTCATGAGTGCTTGAGAAAATGAGTGTTGAGAATCCCCATGGCCCCGCGGCCTTACAAATGTCCATTGGAAAACACAGCCGAGCTCCTCACATTACCTCTCGGCCGCGGGGCCATGGGGATTCTCAACGCTCATTTTCTCAAGCACTCATGAGTGCTTTTGAGAAATTCTCATTCTCAGCGTTTGTCGAATAGGAACAAAATCGGTTTTGAGAACCTTTGAGAATCTTTGAGAAAGTGGACGATGCAGCGATCGGCTAACTGAAATATAAGCAATTGTGCTATTTATTTTTCGATATTCACTTTGAAAAAGGTATTCAATATTTATAATTGAAAAAGTTAAAAAAAAACATGCGATCAAAATATATTTTCTATTTAAAGCTCCAAATAAAGCTAAGCCACTCAAGCTCAAGCTTCAGTTTCTCAGAGTGAGAAAAATTGAAGACGGCCACGAGCTCACGTCTGAGAACAAGATTTGAGTGCTTGAGAAACTTAAATGAGTGCTTGAGAATGTTTTCTCAGTTTGAGAATGCTCCGTGGCCCCGCGGCCTTCTATTCCGACCGTTGGCGAATAAACTATATCAGTCTCTCAGGGTGAGAAAAAACTGACGACGGCCACGGGCTTGAGTCTGAGAACAATGCTCCGTGGCCCCGCGGCCTTCTATTCCGACCGTTGGCGAATAAACTATATCAGTCTCTCAGGGTGAGAAAAAACTGACGACGGCCACGGGCTTGAGTCTGAGAACAAGTTTTGAGTGCTTGAGAAACTTAAATGAGTGCTTGAGAACGTTTTCTCAGCTTGAGAAAGCCCCGTGGCCGCGCGGCCTAACAGTGCTAGTGAGTGTATTAGGCTGCGGGGCCATGGGGATTCTCAGCGCTCATTTTCTCAAGCACTCATGAGTGCTTTTGAGAAATCCTCGTTCTCAGCGTTTGTCGAATAGGAACAAAATCGGTTTTGACAATCTTTGAGAATCTTTGAGAAAGTTGACGATGCAGCGATCGGATAACTGAAATATAAGCAATTGTGCTATTTGTTTTTCGATAATCTCTTTGGAAAATGTATTCAATATTTATAATTGAAAAAGTTAAAAAAAATGCGATCAAAAACATATTTTCTATTTAAAGCTCCAAATAAAACTTGAGTGGCTTTATCAGTTTCTCAGAGTGAGAAAAATTGACGACGGCCACGAGCTCGCGTCTGAGAACAAGTTTTGAGTGCTTGAGAAACTTAAATGAGTGCTTGAGAATGTTTTCTCAGCTTGAGAAAGCCCCGTGGCCCCGCGGCTTTACAATCTCACGCAGATTGCCCGAAAACATAGCCACTTCTAGATAGAGCTATAATTTCATCTCCGAACGAAAACAAAGTGCGGACGACTTGTGACAACGCCGTTTCTAATTCAACGACAGAACCTTCCTTCCTTCTCTCCTTTTATCCAGAAGCGGATTGAGGTTAGGGTACTACACGTGTTCTCAAACACGCACGCATAGGTAAGCGAACTTGTAGTATTAATCTTTTGTTTGTCTAAGAGTGACAGAGATTAAAAACATTTGCTACTGTGCAGCGAATAAATACTACCTGATAGGTTTATTCGCATTCTTTATCAGGTTGCTAAATAGGCGCTTGATCTTGGAAACAAAAAAAAACGCAGAGAGTGTAGTTTCACGCTCGATTTTTTTTTTTCATGTGGAGAAACAATTCCACTGTGTGTTCAGAATCTGATACAGATTCATCATCGAACGATTCGGGAAGCCTTTCACATATACTGATAACAGTTGAGCTTCCATTTGCTAGCCTAGCAGCAGTTAACGAAAAAAAATACCATGGATCAAATTCTGGAGCAACTAGAACAAATGAATCGTTTAATGCAAACTCTCGTTGCAACACAGAAAGAGCAGGAGCAAAGGCTTTCTGCATTAACGGTTAACAATGCAACTAGTTCAAATAACCATACAATCGCTCAAAATTCTAGTTCCGAAATAAGCATTGAATCGTTTTACAAAATCCCAGACCCTATTAAAGGCATACCTGTGTATGAAGGTAATAAGAAGCAGTTATTTTCTTGGCTTAAAACAGCGGAGAATGCACTCAACATTTTGAAAGACAAAGTGCATCCTTCAATCTTCAGTATGTATGAAGCATCCGTGATTAATAAAATTCAAGGTCGTGCAAAAGATATTATTTACCTTGAAGGTAGCCCTAACGACTTTAATGAGGTATAAGATGTGCTTATAAACGGTCTTTCTGATAAGCATGATCTATCAACTCATATAAGTCATTTGAGGCAAAATAAAATGAATCACAACTCAACTATTAAAAATTATTACCTTCAAACAAAAGAGGCAATACAAAGCATAAAAATGATAGCCAAGCAAAATGAAAAATATAAAAACAGTTGGGTGGCGATAAAAAGTTTCATAGACGAAACAAGCTTAGCAGCTTTTATCGCTGGTCTCTCTCACCCCTATTTTGGGTATATGCAAGCAGCAAGACTAGAAAGTTTAGAAGATGCGTATTCATTTTTATTTAAATTTAAATCTCACGAATCAACTGCAATTAACATGAATACAGGAAAAGTTACAGAAAATAACAAATTTTTCGGAAAATCTTCTCATGATCTATATCCCTCGAATTCGAAAACGACTCGACGGGAGACAAATAATTCAGTTTGATCCGGTGTACGAAAAATACAAATAAAACTAACCACATGAAAACAAATTTCCCCGTCCCCATGGAAACCGAATCCACAAGGACAAGATTAACGTTAATTAAAAAAGTTGCGAATTCGAATGAAACGTGCAAGCAAGACGATCATAATAATTGTGAACAAGATGAAGACATACTTGACATAAAATTTTTGCGAAGCATTACAAATAAAAACAAAGACATAGACTTTTCACCGTATATTTTAGTTATACATCCTTATTCTATGAAACAAGTTAATGTACTTGTAGATACCGGCGCTAACAAAAACATATTAAAGAGCGGAATTATTCCTCTAATTCAACCTACTTACACTATTGTGAAAAACATCAGTGGCTCACATGATGTTACACAAAAAGGAATAATTAATTTACTAGGAGGCAATCTTCCGGAACAACTATTTTACGAAATGGATTTCCATGCTTTTTTTGACGGCCTAATTGGATCCGAGTATTTAGCAATGTGTGAAGGCACTGTCGATTATAAAAATGAAGTTATTCACCTGTTGGATAAAACTTTCCCTTTTCATAAATATTTTCCTACCAAAAAATATTATCATCACATAGTTTCAATTGAAACTCAACAAAATGGCGATTGATTTGTGCCATACCATCAAACACTATGTAAAAATATTGTAATAAAACCAGGACTGTATAAATCGGATGGATATAAATCAACTATTAACATTTTAAGTCAATCTCAAATTGCACCAAACATAAAGAAAACTTTTGATTTGAAAGTTAATAATTTCGAAACCATAAGTCCGATCCCGCTAAGTTCTCTTAAAAAAATCCCAGTTGAAAAGCTAATTTGTACCAAACATTTAACTCCATATGAAAAAGATGCTTTACTAAATATTATTTTAGGAAATCAAAAAGTACTGCTAAAGCGGCATGAGACACTTTCATCAACTAATGCAGTCAAATATTAAATAATAACAACGGATAACGAGCCAACTTATACAAAAACATACCGTTTTCCTAACCATTATAAAAAAGATGTCGAAGAACAAATTAAAGAATTGCTCGATAATGGTATAATTGTTCCTTCTAACAGTCCTTATTCATCTTCTATTTGGGTAGTCCCAAAAAAATCGGACTCATCTCACGTTAGGAAAGTAAGGGTTGTGATAGATTTTCGTAAACTTAACGAAAAAACTATCAATGACAAATTCCCTATTCCTCAAATAGAGTAAATTTTGGATAGTTTGGGAAAATCTACTTACTTTTCAGCCCTGGACCTCAAAACTGGTATTCATCAGATAGAAATGGAAACTTCCCACCGTGAAAAAACGGCCTTCTCCACATTCCAGGGACATTTCGAATTTACGAGAATGCCGTTTGGGTTAAAAAATGCCCAAGCAACTTTCCAGCGTGCTATGAATCATGTGTTAACTGGATACGGATTGGTTCGATTTGCTTTGTCTACCTAGACGACATTGTCATTATTGGATGTAATTTAGAATCACATTTGTAGAACTTAAACAAGGTTTTGAAAAGATTATCCATATTTAATTTAGAAATCCAAATCGACAAGTGTGAATTTCTAAAGAAAGAATCTGAATTTCTAGGTCATCTAATAACACAACATGGTATAAAACCCAATCCCGACAAAATTCAAAAAATTATTCAATGGAAGTTGCCATCTAATCCGAAAGAAATCAAACAGTTTCTTGGGCTTGCAGGCTATTACCGTAGATTTGTGAGGGATTATGCCAAAATACCAAGGCTTATTTCGAAATATTTAAAACAAGGAGCTATTTTCTCAAATGAAGATATCGAATTTAGAAAATCCTTCACAGAACTGAAACAAATTATTGCTTCAGATCAAATACTAGCGTATCCTATATTTGAGCTGCCCTTTATTTTAACAACAAATACTAGTAATCATGCTTTAGGAGCGGTTCTATCTCAAATTCAGGATAGTTTTGAAAGGCCGATAGCGTTTGCAAGTAGGACTCTAAATAAAACAGAGATGAATTATCCTGCTACTGAAAAAGAAGCATTAGCAATCATTAGGGCAGTAAAAAAGTTTAAACCCTACTTGTACGGGCAAAAATTTACCTTGATTACTGATCATAAGCCGCTTACTTTTATAAAAACTTCATTTAAGAATTCAAAAATACTCAATTGGCGATTAGAATTGGAGAACTTTGATTACGAAGTGAAATACAAAGAAGGAAAGACCAATGTGGTAGCGGATGCTTTAAACAGGAGGCCTGAAACATTACCAGATATTAATATTTCTTCTATTTCATCAATATTTTCTAATGACACAAGTGATTGTTCAAGTTATGGAACAACAATTCATTCGGCTGATAAATCGAACGATTATTATATTCATTACACGACGAGACCTGCAAATTTCTTCAGAAACCAACTCGTATTTAAAATGGGTTCCACAAACTCAATAATTCAAATATTACCGTTCAATAATTTTCGCTGAACAGAAATAACACGTAACAATTTTGACTCAGATAGTATTATAACCCAATTTATAACCCAGTTTCATAATGGAAAACAAACAGCGATTTTTGCACCAGAAGAAATTATGCACACTTTACCAGAGACTTTGAGTAATTATCAGTTTAGTAAAGGTCATTTCGTAATTACAACTAACATAGTAGAAGATGTTCTAGATCCAGACAGGCAAAAAATTTTCGTAACATCCGAGCATGATAGGGCACATAGAGGTATAAGTGAAGTAGAACACCAATTACGAAGATCATATTTACTGATTTATAATACTGTACATTCAGCGACAGGATTTACACCAAATGAATTGCTATTTAACAATTCAGATAGCCGTAAATTGCAAGAGATATTAGGGAATGGGGAAACATTATTCTCTGCGGCACAAACAAATATGTAAAAAGCAGGCAATCAGCAAACCAAACGAAATAATGTAAAATGTGACCCTCCTCCTCTTGAAGAAAATCATGTGGTGTATATGGCCGCGAGGCCCTGGGGCTTTCTCAAGCTGAGAAAACATTCTCAAGCACTCATTTAAGTTTCTCAAGCACTCAAATCTTGTTCTCAGACGCGAGCCCGTGGCCGTCGTCAATTTTTCTCACTTTGAGAAACTGATAAAGTCACTCATGCTTTATTTGGAGCTTTGAATAGAAAATATATTTTTGATCGCATTTTTTTATTTTTTTTTTCAATTATAAACATTGAATACATTTTCCAAAGTGATTGCCGAAAAACAAATAGCACAATTGCTCATATTTCAGTTAGCCGATCGCTGCATCGTCAACTTTCTCAAAGATTCTCAAAGATTGTCAAAACCGATTTTGTTCCTATTCGACAAACGCTGAGAACGAGGATTTCTCAAAAGCACTCATGAGTGCTTAAGAAAATGAGCGTTGAGAATCCCCATGGCCCCGCGGCCTATCAGTCTCTCAGGGTGAGATAAACTGACGACGGCCACGGGCTTGAGTCTGAGAACAAGTTTTGAGTGCTTGAGAAACTTAAATGAGTGCTTGAGAACGTTTTCTCAGCTTGAGAAAGCCCCGTGGCCCCGCGGCCTTATACGATACGGGCTATTAAACATACGAAGATTTTTTTTGGCTCATCAACCATTGTTGGTTAAGGCCTATCTGTACCACTAGTGGGTTTGGCCTTCAGTGACTTATTGGTTACCAATTGCAGGATAGTCAGCTCTACGTATCAAGGCACGATTCATTTCGGGCTTGAATCCATGGGGGGCATGTTGTTCAGTCGTACGAGTTGACGACTGTATCATGAGACCTGTTCAAACAGACAATTATTAAATATTATAATACACAAGCAACGTATTAAACTATAAATAATTCAAAATCATACAATAACGATAAAAGGTCCAAATAAAAAAAAACTAATAAGAAACAGGAAAACTGCAGAAAACTGAGGACGGCTTCATCTCGCCCGGGAGGAATCATGGATATCTCATCTATATGAGTAACCGCATGAGCATAGTAGCGATCGTCACTCTTTTTCGCTCTCACTTTTCGCTGACTCAGATGTACAGAATAGGTAAGCATATCAGATGATGGAGTAGTCGGACTAAAATTTTCCTGCCAAACCCCCATCGTCCAAACTTATGAAATTATGAAATTATACGCGTACTTGTCTCGAAACTCATCTAAACTAATAAATATATATATATATATATATATATATATATATATATATATATATATATATATATATATATATATATATATATTGCGATTCATTCTCATGGATTGCGATCCATAGCAACCGGAAAACGATTCAGAGGAAAGTGAGAACAGGTGTATATATATATATATATATATATATATATATATATATATATATATATATATATATATATATATATATATATATATATATATATATATATATATATATATATATATATATATATATATATATATATATATATACATATATATATATATATATATATATATAATAATAAAATCTATATATATAAATGAAAAAACGTGTGGTTAAAATACATGTATTTAGTAGTTAAACCGTAGAACATAACCGTAGCTTTAACCTGACATAAAGCTGTTCGTCAAAAAACAGTCTCTGTTCGAGTCAAGTAATGAAAATAACAAATCGAGTTCTCTAACATGGATCATGATAGAAAATGAGCATTTTTGATACATTCTCTCAAATACTTGAGTCACATAATTGGCCCTAAAATCGAAAATCAGCATTTTTGATATATTGTTTCTCGATTGTACACTCGAGTCACATAATGGGCCCTGTAGTGTTGTTTTCGTTTAGGTATTATTAAGTAAAGAATGTATAAAATACTAAAATGACGACATTACTATTATAGGAATACGCCTGTCCGATGTACATATGGTATTTTAATTAGAAACTAATTCAAAAACATCTATGTATTAAGCAATCCTACGATATCTGGAACTATGTTGATACATTGCACACAGTATTTTTTATTTTTCTGCTTAGCAGAATGACTTCTACTTTGTTTCTTCAATTTTGCGTAACGTTCTACGTGGACATACCGGCCTTAACAAGCTTTCGAGACTTAATTCATTACCATGCAGTCGGATAGTCAGTCCTTGCTACGGAGGGACGGTCCGTTCTAGGCTTGAACTCTTGACGGGCATATTATTAAGTTGTTCAAGCGGACGACTGTTCCATGAGACCGCCCCCTACTTCTACTTTACCAGATAAGAGAAAATGTACTAGAAATGCTATTTGTTTGTGATTTGGTTTTTCATTATGTGGAATAAAAAATATTTAAAACCTATCACATATGACACAACTTCATACGGTTTATGAGTTGATTTATTGAACGGCGTAGGGTTACTGATATGTAGAATATAATAAATTGATATGTTGGCGCGAGGTTGATAGAAGAAGCAATGGGTTCGACCGAAACCATTTTTGTTGAAATTCACTTGGGTGTTGCTGTTATGGGTGTTTACACTTGGTTTTCTGAAAGCACTTTTCAAAGTTTGATGGCGTTTCGCATACCACCGACAAAAATTATTATAATGAAAAACCACAATTCTCATAAGACAAAGAATCATTGGAATGCTTAAAACACGCACTATTATCGTTATTAAATGTATGATCCTTACCGTATGATTTGAATGCGGCTCACGACTGAAGTGCAGTGAAAGATACCGTTTTTTACTTTTCTATTTCCTAGCGTAAACTTTTTCTACTGAAGCTTATGGTAAATTTAAGATCCTATATTATAAAATATATGATCCTTACCGTTTGATTTGAATCCGGCTAACGACTGAAGTACAGTGAAAGAAACCGTTTTGTACTTTTCTATTTCCTAGCGTAAACTTTTTTCACTGAAGCTTATGGTAAATATAATACAGACACTATTAATTAATTAAAGGAAGCTCGTTCGGAAACGGTTAATCTTCTTTTGTCATTAACATAAAATTTGTATTATCTGTTAATTAACCGCACACACACTTCACAAACCAAACACTAACAAACACAAAACAAAGATGCAAACACCATTTTCTTTTAGTAGTTTTAACAGATGCTGACAAAGCACTATGTATTAGATGTATGTATATATATATATATATATATATATATATATATATATATAGATAGATAAATATATATATATATATATATATATATATATATATATATATATATATATATATATATATATATATATATATATATATATATATATATATATATATATATATGTATATATATATATATATATATATATATATATATATATATATATATATATATATATATATATATATATATATATATATATATATATATATATATACATATGTTAACATACATTCCATGGTTGTACACACACACACCGACACACTCTCACACTATATATATATATAGTGTGATATATATATATATATATTTTATATATATATATTTTTTTTTTAACGCACAAGGTACAGCTTCCTTCCAGAGCTCAAATTTTACACTAGCATTACACTAGCACACGTACACTAGCATTACACTGAACCACTATCTTAATGAGTGCTGTTGTGACGATATGCCGAAGTACAAATAAGGTCGTGTCGGCACTGTTCCATTCACTCTACTTGCGTGCTTCTCCAACCTGTAACATATTCAGACTGTTCTACTCTATCACAAGACCTGGACCACGTTTGCCGTTGTTTAATGTGTGAATCGGAAATCCTTCGTGTCAAACCAAACCGAAGCAAGGCAGTTATATTTCTGCCTTCACTCACAGCTGATGGTGCAGACGGCACCCCAATAACCACACCGTGTGTAGATGCGAAGAAACCCGCAGGTGGAAAAGTTTGTTTCAAAAATGTAAAAAATAGCTAGGCACACATACACATTTCACATTAACATACACACTACGTGACACCGAAATGTTTTATGTTAGTCGTATTTTATCCACCCGACAGATCTCATGTACATTAAACAACAAGCTAATAGCATGACACGGAAGAGAGAGCATTCGGATTGACCTCGTGTGTTGTTTCTATTTAAACGGGATTCATTAATGAAATCTTCCTGAAAATCCTGGACGAGAATGACTGGCTTTCTAGATCCATTCCTCTATTAAGGCGGAGCAAGTGTTAGGTTGGCAGCCCATCCCAACTCTAAAAAAAGTTGATCAGCTAGTTGTTTCGCGATCTTGATAACTTGCTGAAATTATAACTAAAAAAATTACTTGTTGATATTGAACGTAAACTGGATTCCAGTCCTAATGCGCGTAAAAACAAATTTTCTTGTTAAGGGATGTACTCGCGTTGTATGTATCAGATCCAAAACTATTTGTGCAAACTCTCTCTCTCTCTCTCTCTCTCTCTCTCTCTCTCTCTCTCTCTCTCTCTCTCACCCCCTCTCTCCCTCCCCCCTTCTCTCTCTCTCACTCCGTCTCTCCCTCCCCCTCTCTCTCTCTCTCTCTCTCTCTCTCTCTCTCTCTCTCTCTCTCTCTCTCCCTCTCTCTCTCTCTCTCTCGCTCTCTCTCTCTGTAACAAAAACAAGAGAACACACACACACACACACACACACACACACACACACACACACACACACACACACACACACACACACACACACACACACACACACACACACACACACACACACACACACACACACACACACACACACACACACACACACACACACACACACACACACACACATACACACACACACGCACACACACACACACACACACACACACACACACACACACACACACACACACACACACACACACACAAAAGCGCGCGCGCACACATACACACACAAACACACACATACAAAAGCGCGCACACATACACACACATACACACACATACACATACACATACACACACACACACACATACACACACACAAGCGCGCACACACTCACAAGCGCGCGCACACACAGTTTGTGTGTGTGTGTGTGAGAGAGAGAGAGAGAGAGAGGGAGAGAGAGAGAGCATGAACACACCCGGTCAGTAAGCAATAACAAAACGGTGGAATGTGGAATAACTGCCACGACCAGCCTTAACACAACTTACAAAAAAAACCCAAGCGGTTCTGACAATCTCATTTTCCTCCATATTTTTATTAATTGTCGAATGCGAAGGTCGCTTTAATTTATATTTCAAGAATCTCAATTAAGTAAGTTACAAATATGTGTTAGATACGTGCTACACTAAGTAGCACAGCACTTACATATTTTAAGATTTTGTGTTATGATACGCGGCCGTTATGCGGGATTATGCTGTTTTTAAAACTATTCTGATTTTCAACGCTACCCACTCATACACGTTTGTTTTTCTATTTCATGTATCTCGCCCTCACTCTTTTTATTTGTTTCGGGCTCCTCCTGTCTGTAAAATTTCTGCGACTCCGGGTTTCTCCCATCTCATTAGTTCAATTTAATGTATCTTTTTTGAACGCATCCACTGCTTGTCTCCTTGTCAAGCCAACTGTAACAACAATACTCATTTGCACTCTTCTTTCATTTATGCATGATACATATCCGTGGTCTTGCTCTACCCTTTTCGACACTCTAACGCACGACACGGGTATTGCCGACGGAGAGTTCGTCGTGTCCCAAGTTATAGGCTACCAACTCTATCTCGCTTATTACATTCAGATAAACAGTCACTTTCTCGCTTTTGCTCTTTATATTTGCTTGCACATTACCTACATCTATAGTGCCTCATTGGCGTAGAACAATTGACCTAGGTGGCATGACACAACCGAGTAAAACAACCAACCAATCTTTTCGACCAAAAAGAAGAACCAAAATGTGTAAACAACAGACGAATTCTTAACAACATCGTCCAGCAGGTTTTTGGCATGGGAAACGATACCGGAAACGATATCGTTTTGGTATAAAACGATACTTTTATGAAATATAAAATTTCTTCATACAATGCCAAACAAAATTTTGGGGTGGCTAAACTGTTATACTACACCTACTGGATGAATGCCCAGGCTCGTACAAGATCGAACAGAACCAATTTACTACAGCACTGAAGTAGAGAAACTATTCAGCTAAATTTACGCAATAATAAATAGCGCAGGGAAGAGTACTTATCGTCTATACCGATCATCAAGGAAACTTTTTATGGAACAACTTTTACAGATAAAGTTTTTTAAAATTAAATATAACAACAAGCACCATATTTCCTATGTATTCCATATTATAATTAAAACAGACATATTTTTCGTAATTCGACCTGTCTCCCCACAACAGTTCAACGTAAACATTCTTTTGTTCTGGCAACTCTGCTGTGTGTGTTTCAACAGTGATGATAGTCAATCAAATATATCACAATATAAAGTTTCTGCATTAATTCCATGCATGCAATTCCAAGATGTATAAGTGTATGATTTTCATTGATGAAAACATTCAATAACGCATTGTATAACTACAGTTGTTATCGGTGATATGATGTAGATTTTTCGTTTATCAATATAAGCAACTTTTCTGTGCTTTTCGTGAAATAGTTTTTTGAACAAAGTCAATTTTGCGAACCTAATTTCACTGATAAAATACACTCTGTAAAATCCAGGAATGACTGACCTTCGAAAGGGGCATCCCTGTTTGCAAGTAAGTATAGAAGTACGTAAGTAAGTATAGAAGTATTATGATAAAATGTTTCTAAAATAGAGAAAATAGTTGCAAAATTCAATGAGCTAGAGTACATCAAAACCATTACTTTGAAGTTGTGCTTAAAGACAAAAACAAATTAATTAATTCGTGAGATACCATAAAAATCATTCTAAAAAATAGCTTTCCATATGAAAACGTAGGTAATTCGGAGCAATGTTGATACATTTTATTCATTTATCTTTCGTATTAAAATGTAATCATTATTAAAATGTAATATTATTTTTGAATAAATACAATTAGCATTGGTTCTGCTACAGCTAGTGGTACGTTTACCCTAAAATTATATTTATGTTCTGAACTACTTCAACTCCTTCAAATGAATCACTAACATTTTATGTGAATTGTATTTTTCTTTCTATGTTTAAATGTCCCAAATCGAGAAAACAAACCATTACATAAACGTCATCTCTAGTAGATAATCTGCATTTTAAAGAATACATATTGTACTAGTCCCTGGCACAATGGATTTACAGTGTTAACAACATTAGTTGCGGAATACTGGTTATGAAACAAATGGCTTATCAGCAGGTGGAAACGCAAAACCTACCAACATTTGCCCGTAGACTTACTTTCCTGCACTTAAGGACGTTCAAAAGCAAACCCGAATGATGCTTATTAAACAACTGTAAAACCTACGACCCTGACACATTCAGCATGGTGAATGATGTGTGATAGGGTGAAAAAGACATAGTGTGCAAATGAGAAAAACATGATGTTGTGAGAAAAACAAGGGAAATTCGTGAGCATATTGAGATGAAGCAAAGGAGTTATAACGGTGCTAGCACCGTTTTAAACCAAATTAATATGAACAACCCGGGAAATTGAGATTCGAGTGCCCCTTAGCTCAGATAGATTCGATGCTCCGTTTTGAGCTGTTTTACCATATGGTCGATTTTATTTGTACCTACATCCATACCCGGCATTACATTTGTATATGTTTACATGTACTCCGGAGTGCAATTAACGACATCAGCATAATCATTGTATATATGTGAACGTACATTAGCAAACTTACTTGCTTGGTGCACCAATTTCGGCTTATATTTCTTCAGCTGGAAGAGGGTAATGACGTTTTAAATTATATTATATCTGATCATCGACTAACACTGTAAGTACAGTTTATTGCTTACCATCCTTTTTTTGAATACAACTCAACTGAGCATTATGCTAGGGTAAAATAATTTGGCAGAATTATTTAGCTTACTTTCGTGCTTTTAAATTGATTTGTTATTTCGATTTGTTTAAAAGCGTTCCGTAGCCCACAGTCAAATAGATATACTAAAACATAGTTCACGAGTTCGGTTCATATATTGCCGAAACAACTCGACTTTTTTTCGTAATTGCAGTTTTTTGAAAATCTTTGGAAGCATTATTGATGTATCAATGGAACTACGACCAAACATCAACACTGTTATAAAACCAATGACGCACTGTTTGAAGTTAATCCTAAATTTGTATTAAACGGATTAAGTTAAAATAAGTGTTAATAAGCTTTGCTAGCCTGTTAAAGCCGGCATTATCGAAGACCAAACAAAACAAACATCGTGTTATATTAATTTATTGTTCGAAAATATTCGGAAAATAGTAGAGTACAGATATTTATTGTGTACAGAAAAAATGATGAATATATAATAATTATTTCTTTAACATTATGTTCGCAATGTGCTTTTTCACGGAGAATGTTTATGTAGCATAGCTGAGTTTAAAATAAGTTGTTTGTTGATTATTAATTTTCTAATATGGGAACACTGCAAAATATAAAACCATGAAACCTAAACATATATAACATAGTGCATAGTCTACATTTTCTTGACCTAATCCTTAACTATACGAAGAACAGAAGAGATATGTACTGGAAAATATAAACTTGTGATGTATCATTAAATACGTTGTTCAGCTACTTCATTATTTTACTCAATGAGCTCAGGCGAACTGTGTTAATTTTTTTTTAATTTAAGTTTCCTATGATTTTTTTTAATTTTTAATAAGTTAGTTACTTTATGTAAATCGTTTTGTTATGCCAAGATGACGAGTTAAAAATAATTTTAATACTTTGCTTTATTCAACATATATATATTTATTTTTGGATGTAAATATGCACACGTAATCCATATCAGCACTGTACATGTATGTAAGAATCGGGGATGTATGCATAAGCCGCAAAAACATATGTTTATTATGCATATTTAGTTCTGATTTCCTGTTTAGAAACAAGTGTGAATATTTAATGAGTTTTTTGGTTTTTATAATTGTTTATCTATGCGGTTCTTAAATGTCATGCGCTTTTTCTAATTATACTGCTCGATATTTACACCCTTTTCTACGTTCCAATCTCGTGCTGTTTGCATCGAATCACGCGCCGCTTGTTTTGAATCGCAGTCCACTATGATCGAATGCATCCCGCTACGGTTGAATCATGTGCCGTTACTACTGGATTTTTGACATCTCCAGTCTGTTTACAATTCAAAAGCAACCAATTGAATACGTTTTCAGAACTCTGTTTTATTGCATGATTTTCTTTAATGTAATGTTTTTCTTCCTCTTTGGCACAACAACCGGTCGGTCAAGGCCTGCCTTTGTACACACTAGCGAAGTGAGCTTGGCTTTCAATGACTTATTGTTACCATAGCAGGATAGTCAGTCCTACGTATGGGGGCACGGTATATTCGGGGCTTGAACCCATGACGGGCATGTTGTTAAGTCGTACGAGTTAACGACTGTACCACCAGCCCGGCCCCGTCCCATTAATAATAATGTTATGTATTATTGCATAATTCCTTTAATATAATTCCTTACATGAGCTATAATATAAATAAAACTTAGCCAGAAGACACGTTGGAATATCGAATAAACAACAATTTTGCTATAATTGCAAGTCGAGCGGAGTGAGTTTAAGATAACCTCTTTATTGGCCTGATCAAACCAGAATGCCGATATCCAAATCCGATGTCGTTGGTGATGGTGATGTGGAATGCAGGGTTACGTATACATAATTACTCTGGGGTGTAGATAAGAGGCGTCCTCGGCTCGTTGCATGCCTTCGGAATAAGAGGTTTTGCTTATTCTCTTTTTTCAAATACGTTATAATAGTTCGATCTTATTTCTATTTATTTTGTAGCTTAGCTAATACCTTAACAGTTGGTACTAATTTTACTTATTAATGAAAGATTTTTCATAAATTGTCTTTTTCTTAAATTCTTGTTGACAAAAATATGAAAGAATCACCTAATACTATTCATTATTTCGTTCGTAGTTTTTTTAATTCTTATAATTTTTCCCTTATGTCTTTTGATGCCGCTTATTCTCAAAGGTTCTTTCTTTTATTTGACATGCTTTTGTTTTGATTGCTCTTGTCTGGGTTTTTGTTCGTAAGTTGGGTACTACAAAAACGTCTTGATTTTCAACGATATTTGGGGGGGTTTTTTAGTTTCGTTTTTAGCTGTTTGTCTTTTCGCAGCTTTTTCTAAACTTTGTTTTGTTTCGTGTTAAATAATTTATTTACATTCTCTAGTATTTGAACTTCATTTCGCTCATTAGATTGGTTAAAAGTCAGTTCGTTTGGAGTGAATTTTGTAGATGAGTATATCGAGTCAGTATAATGCAACTGATATCCTGACCATGGATTTTGTATCATGTCCAGTGTATTTATGTTTGATGAAATTTTTAATTTCTGTTATGCTGCTGTGAGTTTTTTTTTCCACTTGTCCATTTGACTCAGAGCATGACGCATAATTCAGTACGACGTCTAAGGAAGATAGATAATTTCTCAGTTGTACTAATCTAAAAGTAGTTTCATGATCCGTTAATATTTCTTTTGGAATTCCATAAAGCGTGAGAAATACAATACTTAGTGAGTTTTTGTTGAACTTGAGCCATATTGTTGTTTCTTAGGTAGAACATGGTGTTTTGAAAATAAATCTACAATAGACAAGAAACTACAATTATTAGTTATATAGATGTCCATATTTACTCGATCTAATGGTTTGCATGTGACTAGCCTTGGTGATATTAGTATACGGTAAGGCTTTCGTTCGTATTTTTCTGTCATACAGATCTCACAACTGTTTACAAATTTTTTGATAAATTTCTGCACTCTCGGAAAAAATAATTACGTTGTAGCTTATTTTCTACTTCTGAAATTTCTGGATGGGCTCTATTGTGTTCAGTTGATATTAAAAATTTTTGCCTTTTTTGTCAGTTGTAAGAATAAAAGGCAATTCAAAATTTGGATAAGCTAAAAAATGATCTGATGAGATAATTGCTTTCAAATCATTGAATGATTTTAAATATGAATCGTTTGTATGATCGACTATTGCTTCTTTCTTTAGACATTTCGTTAATAGTTTGGATATTGCAGCGTAGTCTCGTATAAACTTTTGGTAATACACAGTTAATCCAAGGAATTGTATCAACAATCAACGATTTTTTTAATCAAATCTGGGCTCAGTTTAACGCCTTCGGAAGTAATTATAAATCCCAAAAATTCAGTTTCTCTCTTCAGATTTTAACATTTTTATAGCTTTAGATTGAAATTTTATAAACTTTTAAGCACCGTATGAGGGTAATCAATATGAGATGTTAAATTATTTCCAATAACAATTATATCATCCATAAATACAAAGCAAATTGTCCCAATTAAAACGGATAAGATATGATACATAGCCCTAGGCATGGGCAAAACGATTCTTTTCACCGAACGCGAACGAACTAGTTCGCTCACCAAAAAGAACCGAACGCGAACGACGATTCTTTCGTTCTTTGTTTCATGAGGTTTTTATTCACAAAGAACGCTCGTTATCTTTTTCATTTACCCACCATAGACGCATACTGTAGCCAAAGAAGTACTCATTCTGCGGTTGTAACCAATCATTTAAAAACATTAAACAGTCGGCTGTCTGGTCAACACAATCCATCGCAAAACCGACCAAAAACTAGCATGTAAAAAACTAATACGAGCAAAAATGTCTCCTGCATATATTGTATCCCATGCCTTATACACTCTCAAGGATTCTATTTAAAAAAAACTACTTAAATATGGATCAACATGATGAGCACAATCAATTCAATTCTGTTCATTCGCGAACAATGGCTAATCCGTTTGAACGGGTTCGATCTATTGAATTTTATAGGTATAATTTCCATACCAACAGAACACAGATCGAACACAAATGAGCCAGTTCGAACGCGTTCGATGAATTCAGTTGTGTAGGTACGATTTACACACCAACAGAACACAGATCGAACACCAGTTCGAACGCGTTCGATGAATTCAGTTGTGTAAGTACGATTTATACACCAACAGAACACAGATCGAACACCAGATCGAACGCGTTCGATGAATTCAGTTGTGTAGGTACGATTTATACACCAACAGAACACAGATCGAACACCAGTTCGAACGCGTTCGATGAAGTCAGTTGTGTAGGTACGATTTACCTCTGTGTTACCTCTGGCTCTGTAATGGGATGGGATCCGAAACCCCATTGAGGGATAATACAGGCTCTCCCATCCAACTCCTATTCCGACACGTCCTCGTCGTGCAGAGTGGTAACATGTGTCACCACATATCCAAGCTTGGGTACACGGGCTTGACCCAACCCCTTGGGCGGATGGTAGCACATGGCGAACCAGGAAGGGGGTGGGTATCCCGGGAAACTGGGTGCCTGAACGTCGGGGGGCAACCTTACGCTAAACAAAACGGTCACGTGGGCGCGGGGCCAGTCACCCAGTCCCATGAATCAACGACTACGGAAAGCCACGGAAATTTTCGAAACGGACATCCCGATACCGACCATACGCAATGCCCCCGGACTACTCTGAAAATGGGCTCATGGAACGTACGCACTCTAAGCGAAGTCGGAGCCTTGAAAAAACTTGATGACGCCCTAGCCACACTGAGCATGGACCTCGTAGCTCTACAAGAGATTCGGTGGCTAGGGAACGGTGTGCACAACAGGCGTGGTAAGCATTGTTACGACATATATTACAGCTGCCACGACCGCCACCGCGTGCTCGGAACGGGTTTCGCCGTAGGTCCCCGGTTGAAACCCGCAATCATGGATTTCAAGGCTATAAACGATAGGCTATGCACCCTGCGCATGCGAGGCAAATTCTTTAATATAAGCCTCATAAACGTTCACGCCCCTACCGAAGATAAAGAGGAAGAGGAGAAGGACCTTTTTTACGGCCGCCTCGCTAGAATTGTAGATGCGTGCCCCAGGCATGATCTCATAATCATCCTGGGGGACTTCAACGCAAAAGTCGGTAGGGAGCCAATGTACCGCCAATACACTGGCTGTCACAGTCTGCATGAGCACAGTAATGATAATGGTAGTAGATTGGCCCAGTTCGCCGCAGCGAACAATCTGGTTGTAGGAAGTACCAAATTTGCGCGCAAAAAAATCCACAAGATTACATGGGCGCACCCGGATGGCGAATCCTTCAACCAGATTGACCACGTGTTAATAAGCCGCCGACGACAGTCGAGCCTGTTAAACGTCAGAACTTATCGAGGAGCCAATATCGATTCCGATCACTACTTGGTTGGCTTAGTGATACGTTGTAGAATCGTCCGCCCCCGCGCCAATGGGGGCGGAGAAAACACGCAGGCTCGGCTCAACACGGACTCTCTAAGGGACATTGCTGTCCAACAGGCATTCAAAACCGCTTTAGAAGAGTCTCTACTACCAGAAAACAGATATGAAACTACGAGCGAGAGGTGGAACGCTCTAAAAACAAAAATAATAAACTGTGCAAGAAATATACTCCCACCACGTCGTGGCAACACCAAATCTGGCTGGTTCGACGATGAATGCAGACAAGTGACCGAACGTAAGAATACTGCATACCGAGCAATGCAGCAACGGTATAGAACGCGGGCATGCGCAGAGGAATATTCACGGCTTAGACGCGAAGAGAAACGAGTTCACCGCTCCAAGAAGCATGCTTTGGAAGAGCAAAACATGCGGGAACTCGAGCAAACCAGAGAGGCGTACGGACCGACACGAAAGTTTTACCAAGCGATAGCAGGTCACCGAAACAACGTTGTACCTAAGGTAACCTGCTGTCGCAACAAGGATGGAGATCTGGTCAGTAACCAGCCAGAGGTCCTCTCGCGGTGGGCTCAGTACTTTGATGAATTACTCAATGACCAGTTTAGCGAACAGCTAGAAGCGCCACTAGCAGATAATGTCATGCTACTGCCACCTAGCATAGATGAAACACGAAAGGCTATCCGTCGGCTGAAAAATAACAAGGCACCCGGAACCGACGGAATTGCAGCCGAACTGGTCAAGAATGGAGGTGCACGACTAGAAAACGAGATTCATCAAATTGTTACTGAGGTGTGGGATAGCGAATCGATGCCTTGTGATTGGAATCTCGGCATCATCTACCCCATATACAAGAAGGGAGATAGGTTGGACTGCAACAACTATAGGGGTATTACGGTGTTGAATACCGCCTATAAAATATTCTCCCTGATCCTTCAGGATCGCCTTGTCCCGCACGTCGAAGAGATAGTAGGAAACTATCAAAGAGGATTCCGAAACGGAAAATCAACCACTGATCAGATCTTCACCATGCGGCAGATCTTGGAGAAGATGGCTGAATACAAAAACGACACATACCATCTCTTCATAGACTTCAAAGCCGCATACGATAGCATAGCCAGGGTAAAACTGTACGACGCTATGAGCTCATTTGGAATCCCGGCCAAACTGATAAGGCTAGTTAGAATGACTATGACCAACGTCACATGCCAGGTGAGGGTGGATGGAAAACTCTCAGGACCTTTTGCTACCACCAAGGGTCTGCGCCAGGATGACGGGCTTGCCAGTCTCCTATTCAACTTGGCGCTAGAGAGAGCCATCCGTGACTCGAGGGTGGAGACTACGGGAACCATCTTCTATAAGTCAACCCAGATCCTGGCATACGCTGATGATATAGACATCATTGGTCTGCGGCTCTCCTATGTAACAGAAGCCTTCCAGAGATCGAGCAGGCGGCAGAGAACCTCGGATTGCAGATAAACGAGGCAAAGACCAAACTGATGGTGGCAACATCAGCGGGCCCGCCAACAAATAATCAGAATCTACGTAGGCGTGACGTGCAGATAGGTGAACGCACTTTTGAAGTCGTCCCACAATTCACCTATCTGGGATCAAAGGTCAGCAACAACAATGGCATGGAAGCTGAGTTGCGCGCAAGGATGCTGGCTGCCAACCGGTCATTCTACAGCCTGAAAAAGCAGTTCACCTCAAAGAACCTGTCGCGACGGACGAAGCTGGGACTATATAGTACCTATATAGTACCAGTGCTCACATACGCCTCTGAGACATGGACACTGTCCAAATCTGACGAAACCCTCTTAGCCGCGTTCGAGAGGAAGATGCTCAGAAGGATACTTGGCCCCGTATGTGTGGAAGGACAATGGAGGAGCCGCTATAATGACGAGCTATACGAGATGTACGGCGACCTCACTGTCGTACAGCGTATAAAGCTCGCCAGGCTCCGGTGGGCTGGCCATGTTATACGCATAGAAACGGACGACCCAGCCCGTAAAGTCTTTTTAGGCCGTCCACAAGGACAGAGGAGGCGTGGTAGGCCCAAATTGAGGTGGCAAGATGGCGTGGAGGCGTCCGCCATTAAGGCCGGGATAACGGACTGGCAGACGAAGGCGCGAGACCGTGAGCGGTTTCGTACACTCCTGAGGCAGGCCAAGACCGCAAAGCGGTTGTAGCGCCGGATAAGTAAGTAAGTAAGGTACGATTTACACACCAACAGAACACAGATCGAACACCAGTTCGAACGCGTTCGATGAATTCAGTTGTGTAGGTACGATTTATACACCAACAGAACACAGATCGAACACCAGTTCGAACGCGTTCGATGAATTCAGTTGTGTAGGTACGATTTACACACCAACAGAACACAGATCGAACACCAGATCGAACGCGTTCGATGAATTCAGTTGTGTAAGTACGATTGATACACCAACAGAACACAGATCGAACACCAGATCGAACGCGTTCGATGAATTCAGTTGTGTAGGTACGATTTACACACCAACAGAACACAGATCGAACACCAGTTCGAACGCGTTCGATGAATTCAGTTGTGTAAGTACGATTTATACACCAACAGAACACAGATCGAACACCAGTTCGAACGCGTTCGATGAATTCAGTTGCGTAGGTACGATTTACACACCAACAGAACACAGATCGAACACCAGTTCGAACGCGTTCGATGAATTCAGTCGTATAGATACGATTTCCACACCAACAGCACACGTATCGAACACTGCTGGACAAATTCGACGGCGTTCGAGGAATTGAGTTGTATGGGTACGATTTCAACACCAACAGGGTACATTTTGATCTCTGACGACCCGTTCGCACGGTGCGAGAAAGAGCGAGAAAGCAATATGATTTTGCACGTTTCATTACCACATTTATGTGTGCCGTCGAACACTGAACGGAACGTTCGAACGCGTTCGGTGTAGTCAGTTTCTTCCAAAAGTCCTGGTCGTTCTTTTTATTAAGAACCTCGTTCGTTCGTGCACTTTACCGAACTGTTCGAACGGTGCGATTCTCGTTCATTTTACACATGCCTACATAGCCCTTTGAAATCAAGGTATGAAATTAGCTGGAGCGTTTTTCTGGCCAAAAGGCATTCTAGTGAACTCGAAATGCCCTTAACCCGTAGAAAATGCAGTTTTTTCCGAATAATCTGGATCCAGCTGTATTTGGTGGAATCCTGATTTAAGGTCGAGAGTTGAGAAATATGTTGAGTTTCCTAAGTTATCAAGGATCTCTTCAATTTAAGGGATAGGGTATCTATAGTTTACAGTCTTCTCATTTAGTTTGCGGTAGTCAATGACTTTGGGCCGGTCTGGTGGTACAGTCGTCAACTCGTACGACTTAAACAACATGCCCGTCATAGGTTCACGCCCCAAATAGACCGTGCCCCCATACGTAGGACTGACTATCCTGCTATGGTAACAATAAGTCAAAGAAAGCCAAGCTCACTTCACCAGTGGGTACAAGCAGGCCTTGACCGACAACGGTTGTTAAGCCAAAGAAGAAGAGAAGAGAGTCAATGACTACTCTATCCTTACTTTTTACAGATGAATCTTTTTTTTTAGGGACAACCCAGATTGGTGCGGAAATGAACTGCTAGAATGTGTCCATCTTCAAGCATTGTGATATCATCTTCAAGCATTTCTTTAATTTGATTTTCAACGTCTGTTTTGTAACTGTTTCGAAACATGAAAAATGAATTTGTATATGTTGGCTCATTATCTTTTGTGATTATTTAATACTTTATAATAGAGGTTGAAGATAGTCTTTCATTTTCTTTCAACAGAACTTGTTGATTGTATAGAATTGTTTTCAATATGTACTCTTTTTCTAGCAGTGAAAGATGTTCTGTTGTAATAAGATTTTCAATTACTAGTTCGTCTAGGTTTTCGTTATCTTGAAGCGGTACAGGGTAATCGTTTCGAAATTGTTAACATTTATTCCAAATATTTTTTCATTGAGTGGCAATGAACTGCATGGGCTAATAATAAACACAATTGATTGCTTGTTTTTAGCGTGGTATAATCCGGGTTGAATTATAGCATTTATGCAAAGGACTTGGTAGCTTCGTACAAACCAATCGCTGTCTAATAACGTGTTTATTGTTACTATATGATTAAATAGCTTTTGAGCGGAAAAATATTTCAAAAAAGGCAACGAATAGAATAAGATAGACTATTTATTTAATTATTTATTGAACAAAGTTATTTAGCCATGCTGGCCTCCATAACTCAATACTAGATTTCTAACTAATATATACACTGAACTCATGAGAAAATAAATAAAAGCTGACCACAAAAATAAATTGGTAAAAATAATAAGAATTTCACTCGTCAGTAAAGGCTTCGCAAAGTTTGTTTTATTACATTTACGCTTACGCTAGGATCGACAATGCTGTGAACAGAGCTATACGAGTCAATCATTCTCAAAAGTCGATCATTACAACCAAATACCGTACACCTAAAATCAGTACTAAATAAGAGATCCCAAGTGCCACAAATCCACTAAACGACCACTTAACGGCTTCTAAACGACTCAAGTTCTCTACCTAAACGGAATATAGAAAGACTTCGTTTAGCAGACGGCAAACGACTCATGCATTCTAAAAATAGCGAAAAAGATGGTGGCGCTCTCTGTTGGTGGGATACCCCAACCAGTTGAGATCGCTTGAAGGAGAGCTTTCTCATTTCCTCTGTACTGTTGTATGGTTTCGTATTGAAGTTATGCATCGCTAGAACTAGAACGGCGATACGATTGTTTAAATACTAAACTCCAATGGAAACCACCAGCATTGAAGCAAGTGAGATTTGAGTAATGGTCGTTGGAGTTGATACCCACGTATCTGACCACACGACCATTCATATAGATTTTTGCTCGGAAAGTTAGAAGGCTATATAGGTCATGATAAGATGAAACTTGTCGAAACACATTGCATAAAAAGGATAGCAATATAATGATGAGTTGTAATACGCCATCTATTGATCAAACCAATGAAGCTGTGGAGCTTTCATTTTTTTTCTATGGATATTCAATTTTCCAGTCGTTTAAGCTTAATCTGTGGCGCTTGGGATGTTGCCTTAGATTCCTGCTAGATAAGCTTATGTATAATAGTACACTGTGCCGTCATTCGTCTATGGTGTAGTGAGACTAGTCCGAATAGCAGACATCTATGACGATACGAAGGGTACACAGATTGTCGAGACCATGGTAAACGGTACTAAAGAACACGTGAAAGTTTTCTTTGAACTGCTCCTAGTCTATCGATTTTGTACTGCTGAGTTGGTGTCCATAAAATGCTAGCAAATTCTAGAAACGGTCTTACATTAGCACAATACAGTGATTTTAGGGTAAAGAAGTCCTTGAAATCTTTGGCGACACGTAACATAAAACTTAACAAACGATTTGCTTAAGCTAAACGCAACTCAAAATGATCGTCAATGTTGCGAAATGAAAACCAACGCGGTGTAAATTCTTTGCCGAAACGATTTATTGTTCTACGTTTGCCAAAACATCAGTCTTCCATTCCCGCTTTTGGTTTAGAGGCCTTCTGCGCGTCTTGTCACCCTTCTTATCCTTTTCTTGCCGAACCGAACGCGATCGGTTGAAATCCGAACCGATATCTTACATATTTCAAAACGCGCGTTTACGACAGGTCGTTGGGTACCTTGCGAAAAGATTCCAACATTCAGTGGCGATTTTAACGGTAAGCAAAGTAAGCAATTGCGGGGGGCCCCGTCAATGAGGGGCCCCGCGAATCTTTTGTCCATTATCTATAACAGTTGATAGAACATGGCACAGTATTAGCAAGGAGGGCCCCGTGTGTGATGGACGTTGGAGCCCCGTGCTAGACGAATCCTTAGCACCTCCCCAGCAAAAAATTAAAGTTGAAATGTTACATAATCCAAGATGGATGCCGGGTACAGTATCGGACATTAAGATAGGGCCCTGGTTTTTTCAACGCACCTAGCACTTGTTTTACCACGTTACTTGTGTTTGTGTGTGTGTATGTGTGTGTGTGTGTGTGTGTGTATGTGTTTGTGTGTGTGTGGGTGTGTGTGTGAGTGTGTGTGTATGTGTGTGTGTGTGTGTGTGTGTGTGTGTGTGTGTGTGTGTGTGTGTGTGTGTGTGTGTGTGCATGTGTGTGTGTGAGTGTGTGTGTGTGTGTGTGTGCATTTGTGTGTGTGTGTAGTAGTAGAAAGAGAGTGTGCTTTTTAATGTGTATTTGCAAGTGCTCGGGTTTGTGTCTGAAAAACGTAGCTTGCCATTATGTCATATTGCGTTGAAAGCATTCTGATAATGTGTGTTATCATGTGAAACATCGTGCGTTTACACTTGGATAAAAGCTAAAGTTTGCATCGACAGTAGCTCTTGTTCCTCGGACGAAAACGCAGGTGTGCTGATTGATGAATGTGCATGCACAGCGATGCAAAATGGACACGCACACAATAGCAATGAACTCGGCATTCCCTCACAGGTGTTTCTCCAGTGTACGCCATTGAAAGGCCTTCGTGCATCTCTGCGTTGCACGTTGTGTGCGCATGGGAAACTTTTGTGCGTGCATTGAGCTGGTGCGCAGTTGTTCTTTTCAATGGGCGTTTTGTTTCATGAGCGCGGCAGTATTCTGTTCTCGATTTTGAAGGGAAGACGCTTACTCGCGTACTCGTTGATAGTTTTATCCATGCGATGTTTTCGCTGCTCGACAACGATGTAATTCATCGCGTATAGAAGTAGAACGCAGGCAGAGCACGGGATCAGCCGTGTCCAAGTTTTTAACCAGCGCGTTCTTGACGGTCCAAGCAAGCAATGTTAGTAACAATGGGTCGAGGTAAACATTGTACCGATTATCAGCGCCATATGATAAAGCGAATGGCGGCTGCTGGCATTAAGCGCAAAACGATCGAGTTCGTAATGGAACGATTGCGCACTTTTGTTTCATACGCGCTTCGGACAACCGAAACGTGCTTAGACAACCGAAACGCACTTGGACAACCGAAACGCGACAACCGAAAAGTCAACCGGACGTTCTCAGAAGACCACGGCGAAAGAAGACCGTAAAATTGTTAATATATCAAAAACACACTGATCGCGAGGGCGGAGGTCCTGCTTATTACATCAAAAACCAAACCCAAAACACAAAAAACTACTAACAAATCTATCCAAAACGACCTACTTGTGAAACAAACACACACAGCAATACAAATTCAAACATACATACACACACACACACATGCACACACACACATGCACACACACAAACACAAACCACACATAAACCTGTCCCAACGGGTGCATGCTGCGTTGAAAACACCCCCGGTAATCATATACAGAGGGCCTCAAAAATTCATATATCATATAATCATATATCATGTATATCAAAAATTCATATATCATGTAATCATATACAGAGGGCCTCAAAAATTCTTACTGCTTAGGGCCCCCGATACTGTAAACTCGCCACTGCCAACATTGGGTAAAAGTAAGGCAGCGCTCTAGCAGCAATCGAACACGACATCGAACATGAAAAATATATGGGATTTGACATGTTCGATTTGATAAACAACAAATCGAACATGTCAAATCCCATATATTTTTCATGTTCGATGTCTTGTTCAATTGCTGCTAGAGCGCCTGGTAAGGCTCAGCCCTCTACGTTACATTGGAGAAGCGTTATATCCCTTAAAATATTCCCAAGCAGCATTTTTACTACAGTTTTGTCATCCAGGCGACCGACCAGCGTACATTATTTGTATAAAAAATATTTTAAATTGAGATGAAAAAAACGTTAATTGCTGTAAGATGAACCGATTTCAAGGAGATTTAATTTTTAAATAACGATTAAATAACAGGTTTAATATTTTTCATTGTTGCATTATGATTAATGAAAAAAAGTCTGAAAGAAGGAAGCTCATGAACACCCCAAAAGCTTTCAATTGGAGTAATATTTTCCATGATTAGAAAATATAAAATATTAAAATATTTTTAATTAAATTCTATATATGAAATATAACTATTCCCAAGCGCCACAGATTAAGCTAAAACGACTGGAAAATTGAATATCCATAGAAAAAAATGACAGCTCCACAGCTTCATTGGTTTGATCAATAGATGGCGTATTACAACTCATCATTATATTGCTATCCTTTTTATGCAATGTGTTTCGACAAGTTTCATCTTATCATGACCTATATAGCCTTCTAACTTTTTGAGCAAAAATCTATATGAATGGTCGTGTGGTCAAATACGTAGGTATCAACACCAACGACCATTACTCAAATCTCACTTGCTTCAGGGCTGGTGGTTTCCAATTGGAGTTTATTATTTAAACAATCGTATCGCCGTTCTAGTTCTAGCGATGCATAACAATCTCAACTGGTTGGGGTATCCCACCAACAGAGAGCGCCACCATCTTTTTCGCTATTTTTAGAATGCATGAGTCGTTTGCCGTCTGCTAAACGAAGTCTTTCTATATTCCGTTTAGGTAGAGAACTTGAGTCGTTTAGAAGCCGTTTAGTGGTCGTTTAGTGGATTTGTGGCACTTGGGATTACCTTTTCAATCTATGTTTCTGGCCATTTTGAATAAAAATTACTTTAGATGCAAGGGCTCTTTTCAAAATGAGGTTAATGAAGTTGTTGCGTCCAGCAACAAAGCTCTTTCTTTCGCGAATTTAAAGTTGAAACATCAGTTTTCTTAATTAACTTAAATTTTATTAAAAAATTCACTGAACTTTCTTCTCTTGGCGCGATGGTAGAAAGAGGTCGATTTTCGTCTTCGTGCCCGTTTTAAAACTTCACGCAAACCCGATTGCGGTCATTCCACTTAATTTGCGTAGGTTTATCCGTTGCACGCGAAGCTCCTTCGGGATGAACCATTCCTACTCTCTCTATTTCGCCCGTGTTTGTTTCGCCTGTGCTACCTGTCCCTCTCTCTCACTTCACCACAACGCAGCTGTCAAACTAGAACCGCTGTTGGTAAACAACAGAAGTTAATAAATACTTGTAAGTATTTCATTTGACTACTTTATCAATAACTGGGTAAATAAATAAATAATTATTTTTTTAATATTCACATCTTTTATTTATAAGATTGTTAAAATTATAATTCTTTAAGTTGTGACAACTTTTCTAATGATCAATGTGGTATGTGTTGTAAGAGCTCGGCTTTATTCCGCTCCTTGCTAGAGCGCGGTATAATCTGACAACGATGACAGATAGTCAGAACACATACAGAACGGAGTGAAGCCAGATCGTGTATTACAGCAAGTTACCCACCACAATCAACAAAGCTTTTCTAATTATCATATAAAAGTAAACAATAATAAGACATGATTATCTATTAATTTGCTCATCCACGGCGGTTAAAACAAACGTTCAAAAATGTTGCCTGGGTTTTTGATAAACAGGCGTTACGCGTAACGCTAGCGTAACGTAGAGGGCTGAGCCTTACTTATACCCAACATTGTCCCCCCAAGTGTACCACAGTTGATTTTTCGCTAGCTTCGACTGGGGCTTCACTTTCTTATCGAACCTGTCAGATTAGCGCGTGTCGTTTGTTTACATTTGCTACCTCGTGTTAAAGTGGTCTCACGCAGCATTTATGATCAGTTTTCTCACCGTGCTTATCCTTTGCGCTTCGAAAGATACTATCCCGAACCGTATACTGTTATTTGTGAACCGTTCGTATATGCGAAGGATTTCTGAAACAATTTATTATGTGGACCCTTTTGGCGGAGTCGGCAGCTGCTACACCGCGTTTGCCCCGGGAGATTGAACCATCGCTTATTTAGCAGTTCAACTTGCATCACCGGCCCATGCTCCTGCGGCGTTCCCTCCTGTTTACGAGAAGGTAGAGCCCGTTTCATCACCCTGTAGAACCGACGCTTGGTCGAAGCATTGTTGTCTGCTCGCCCGCTGCGGTCATCAGATAAGTGTGGTTTTATCTTCGTCTTGGTTTTATCGTCTGCAACGGGATTGATTATTTTATCTGTTTTTAGGCATACATACTGCTGCTTTGCCGCAGCCTTGCAGAGTGATTTTGGACCAACGGAAAACTCAAGCGCAGGTAGATCGCTTTCGTGCTCCGTATTCTGCAGCGGTACGGAGGTTGAGCTAATCGGTGCAATGGTCCGGTGGCTGCGACAGGTTGGCTTCTTCGCGATGACGTCGAAGTCGATCGAGATGACTGCGTAAGGACCGTAAATTAGCCATCCTAAACGGGTCCTGCAAGCGACTGGCTCGCCCCGTTTGCCCTTCAAGATCTTCATTGGTTGGCTCAAATGGCAGTTGTCGGCTCCAATAAGAACGCGAGGTACGATACGCACATATCGACTTACTGGTAGTCCTCTCAGGTGACCGTATGTGGCGGCAAGTTGAGCCACATCCAGTGACTGTGCGGGTAGCGCAAGTTGCTTAACGGTGTGCATGTGTATCAGCTCCTTCATACACGACTCATTGCGGCCAGACACACGTACTGACACCTTCATGGAATCCTGCTCCTTTCGGGATACCTTCCCTGTCCATTGTAGGTTGAGTGGGTGTGGTGCGCCGGTTACACCAAGTTCCTGCATCAGTCTTTCATCGATAAGCGTTGATGTGGACCCGTCATCCAGTAAAGCGAACGTATCGACGCGCGCGGCAGGCCCATACATAGTTATCGGCACGTATTTAAGGAGTGTGCCTTCATTTGATCCTGTATGGAGTAGAATATTAGCCATGTCTGGTTCAGAAGTGTTACCTGTCCCTCCAGTACACGGATCATGTGAAGTAGATGTGGCTGTAGGTCGGCGTTCCATGTGCAGCAGCTCGTGGTGTTGTACACTGCATCCATCGATACCGCATGGCCTTGTACGACTGCATCTGTCGCCGTGATTGGCAAGACACTTCCTACACATCTTTCTCTCGGTTACGTAACCTCTTCTTTCTGTTACAGTGCTTTTCCGGAACGTCGCACATTGATCCAGGGATCCACAATTGGCACCACAGAGAATGCACGCTGGATGCATCACTGGTACACTGGTGGATATAAAAATAGGAAAAACAAATTTGTGTGTTTTTTTTGCGTGCACTAGGTGTGTCATCGCCAACAGTTCGAGGCGTACTGAATTTGCAATAGCCGATTTTGGCCTTTTATACTCGCATTTTTGGTGCGCTACTTATCTGAGTTTTGAGTGCCGGCAGCGTTTTGCGGCAGTATAAAAGGAGAGCCAAACCGTGTTGCGCTTCATTCTTCCATCAGTGGTCAAGGTGAAAGGTTGCTATTAAAAAATTCCACAAAATCATCATGGGTCGCGGAAAGCACTGCACACCAGAGGAGCGAAACCACATTCAGGGGCTATATCGTGAGAACGTGCCGATCAAGACAATCTGCAAGGCGTTCGGCCGTTCGCGGACGTTTGTGGACAACGCCATTCGTAGCGAGGCTACGGGTAAATCGACAGGTCGTCCGCGAAAAACAACGGCCGACGTTGACGCGCAGATTGTTGAGCTGATCAGGGCGGATGCTTTCAAAACGTGCGCTGCCGCACCACGTAGAAGCGCGCATTCGGTTTGCCGAAGAACATTTAGCTGCATCCATCTTTTGGTGGAGCAAAATAATTTTTTCGGATGAGTCCAGAATCAATCTGGATGGTTCAGACGGCATTAAATACGTCTGGCGCCTCATGGCGCCAGGCGTATCATCCAAAAAATACTATAAAAACCCTTAGTCACGGAGGCGGCCACGTAATGGTGTGGGGTTGCTTCTCCTGACACGGCCCTGGTCCTTTGTTCCGTATCAAAGGGACACTGAACTCGGAAGGGTATAGAAAAATACTTAGTCGTAAGATGTTGCCATACGCCCGACAAAAATTCGGAAACGAAGAGCATTACATCTTTCAGCATGATAACGACTCTAAGCATACATCGCGAACAGTTAAATGTTATTTGGCAAACCAGGATGTGCAAGTTCTACCGTGGCCTGCGTTGAGTCCTGACCTCAACCCGATTGAAAATCTGTGGTCAACTCTCAAGCATCAGCTTAAGAACCAGCCTGCACGTTCAGCCGATGATCTATGGACACGCTGCAGGGATATGTGGAAACGCATACACAGAAGCGAATGCCGTAACCTCATTGGCGATATGGCCAAACGCTGTCAGGAAGTGATAGTGAATAACGGTCACCACATTGACCGTTAGAATGTGTTTTCGCTCTGTGGAACACTGCAACACCACCTCCCAACAACCACTTAAACAGTCCTTTTCAGGGCTACCAAATATTTCTGACAGGAACTATGTCTTTCGGTCACAGAAAAAAGATCCTATTTTTATGTCCACCAGTGTACCTCAATAATGTTTGCTGGTTTCCTAACGCCTTTCCTTCGCGCAATCGTCGTATTACAGTAGGTCGTTTGGACTCGTCCGGTACTGCTCGGTCGCACTTTGTTTGGTCTAGCGGGCTGAAACTTTAGACGCCAACTTTGACGGTGCTGTAGCTGTTGCGTCGGGAGCTGTTTTGCATGCGTCCCGTCATGTCTCTCCAAGCTGGACGTCATATCGATGACACTGCACAAATCATCAGCTAGCTCACCAATCCATTTTCCGAACTCGATCGAAGTAACTTTCGAAAACCTCTTCCGCTCCCTCGACCAATCAATGCATATGACGGGGGACAGCTTCTTTACTAGCTCCTTAAGCAACGTAACATCGTACACGTAAGCCTGTAGCCCGGAAACCTTTACCACTCCAACCAACCGCTTAACGGCAAACCCGAACTCTACTAAAGTTGATAAGTCCTCAGCGTTAGGTGCGGTCATTCCCCTTATTTTGCGGATCATCGGTTCCACAATTAAATCGGGTCTTCCGTAACCCGCTTTAAGCGTGTTGATGGCATCCTTCAATCCGTCCGGGAAAGATAGGAGATGTCCAACTGTCTCCAGTGCGGGCCCTCTTAGTGCATGATGCAGTCGGGTAATGTTCTCGTCATCCGTATATGCACAAGAAATGGTGGTGCGTTCATATGCGGTAATGAAAACCAGCCAATCGTCAACATCTCCGGAGAAAATCGGTAAATCCCGTGGTAATGGTTGGCGAGCCGTTACCTGACTATGGCACTATGTGCAGATAATATGTGTTTTCCGCCTTACTTTGCACCCGTTCGTAGGATGTAGTATCTCTATCTATAGAGATAATCCTTGGGGTGCCTCCTTCCGACGGGGTAGCAGATTCGCGCAATGGTCCTGGGAAACGATTTATTGTTCTACGTTTGCCAAAAAATTAGTCTTCCATTCCCGCTTTTGGTTTAGAGGCCTTCTGCGCGTCTTGTCACCCTTCTTATCCTTTTCTTGCCGAACCGAACGCGATCGGTTGAAATCCGAACCGATATCTTACATATTTCAAAACGCGCGTTTACGACAGGTCGTTGGGTACCTTGCGAAAAGGTTCCAACAGTCAAACTTTAACCAGCTATCTAGCTGTACACCTAAATCGCGAACGCCAACAGGTCCGCGGAACTAAACTGCCAGCTATTTTGTAGTCAAAAAGAATAAGGGATCTTTTTCTGGCGAACATTATCAAAGAACATTTTTTAATATCAACATTCATGCTATTTAACTTGCACCAAGAGATAAAGCTAGACAGACAATTTTGTAGTCGAAGACAATAAGCGGTATCCGAAACAGTTGTGTAAATCTTTAGTTCATCGGCGTATAACAATTTTTGGCAGTCAGGAATTACATTGACGATGTCGTTAATGAAAATGATAAACAGCAATGGTCCAAGGATGCTCCCTTGCGGTACCCCTGAAGTATGAGTGAAGGGCGTAGAATACGTAGAATTAATCTACACCTTGATATCCCTGCTGTTTAGATAGCTTGAAAGCCATAGCACTAATGCGTCATGGACACCGTATTTTTTTTTAGTTTAGCTAGTAGTGAAGTATGATTGACGGAATCGAAAGCAGCATGAAAGTCAGTATACAAGACATCGATTTCCACTGTCGAGAGCAGGGTAGCAGGAACAAATCAGTGACAGAAAATTAGTTTCGATGCTTCTGTTTTTTTAAGAACCCATGCTGATCGAAGGAGATTATGAAGAAACTTCAGCTTTAGAAAATAAGGGTAACGGCACATCAACGGCGTCAAGTACCGAGGCGATCGCTGCAGCTATGTCAGAGTTAGAGATCGGTTTGAAGGTGTAAAGCGAAGTAAAATGGTTAGCTTGGCAAATGCTCTCGGTGTTTGCCAAAGTTTCTTCTATAGTAAATGTTTCATTTTTATAGTTCAAAACACCACCAGTCTTTGCTAAATATTCTGACCCTAAAATACCATCGAAAACGTTATGAAAGTTCATTTCGTAATAAGTTTAATCAGGTAATCGATGACCAAGTAGATTAATTGTACCTTTTGTTTTGATACAATAGTCACCCGTTATATTTTTAATCGTTATTTCTTCGCACAATTCAACGGACGAGATGATTCTTTTCTTGATGAAAGTTTTGTTCGATCCACAGTCTATTAACAATTTTAGTTCCTGTTTTGAAACACTGTTCTCACACAAGATATTAGGAAGATAATCTACTTTGGAGGATGATTTGTACTTGCCTCCCAAAAATCTTATCTTATTACATTCGTCCTCGTCGTTTTATTTGCAGTCAAATGTTTCACTGTTATTGAATTCATTTCTGTGTATCGTTAACCGGGTTTTAGCAGTCGATGTATCCATGGTGTTTGATGAACGAGCTTGAAACAATGATTTAGATGTTTGAGGTTGTGAGGGGTCGGTGCTATTATAATTATATGATCTTGTACCATTTTCATTATAGCTTTCCTGCACTCTGTTTGAATTCCCATTATTGCTTGAACTCTGTTGGCGATAAGTGCGCTTGTTTTCAATGGGAAAAGATTCAAATTTGCATAGAAAAGTATACGTGCTTTCCAGATCGAGTAGTGGAGCTGCTTGAACCTAACTATAAAATGAATCATTTAGTCCAGCGACAAATGCTTTCCGATCACCTAGAGATTTTATCTTATTTTATTTTAGTAATATTTTTATTTTGCCCTTTACTTCTTCGATATTTTGTGGCTTTCCCTCGGCGCTTATAAAGTCTCTTGCCTTCCCTACTATTTTATTTTTTACTGCATCGACATAAACTTCGTAGAGAAAAGGATCAATACGATCTTTAAACAAATTAAGTGCATTTTTAGCCGTTTTTATCCACGAAAACAATAGTTTTTTTTTTATTTCCATTAAAACTAGGAATAATTTTGATCGGATCCGGTATGCAAGGTACAGTATCGGACATTAAGATAGGACCCTGGTTTTTTCAACGCACCGTGCACTTGTTTTGCCACGTTACTTGTGTTTGTGTGTGTGTGTGTGTGTGTGTGTGTGTGTGTGTGTGTGTGTGTGTGTGTGTGTGTGTGTGTGTGTGTGTGTGTGTGTGTGTGTGTGTGTGTGTGTGTGTGTGTGTGTGTGTGTGTGTGTGTGTGTGTGTATGTGTAGTAGTAGAAGTAGTAGTAGTAGTAGTAGTAGTAGTAGTAGTAGTAGTAGTAGTAGTAGTAGAAAGAGAGTGTGCTTTTTAATGTGTATTTACAAGTGTTCGGGTTTGTGTCTGAAAAACGTAGCTTGCCATTATGCCATATTGCGTTGAAAGCATTCTGATAATGTGTGTTATCATGTGAAACATCGTGCGTTTACACTTGGATAAAAGCTAAAGTTTGCATCGACAGTAGCTCTTGTTCCTCGGACGACAACGCAGGTGTGCTGATTGATGAATGTGAATGCGCAGCGATGCCAAATGGACACGCGCACAATAGCAATGAACTCGGCATTCCCTCACAGGTGTTACTCCAGTGCACGCCATTGAAAGGTCTGCGTGTATCTCTGCGTTGCACGTTGTGTGCGCATGGGAAACTTTTGTGCGTGCATTGAGCTGGCGCGCAGGTGTTCTTTTCAATGTGCGTTTTGTTTCATGAGCGTATTCTGTTCTCGATTTTGAAGGGAAGACGCTTACTCGCGTACTCGTTGATAGTTTTTATCCATGCGATGTTTTTGCTGCTCGACAACGATGTAATTCATCGCGTATAAAAGTAGAACGCAGACAGAGCACGGGATCAGCCGTGTCCATGTTTTTAACCAGCGCGTTCTTGACGGTCCAAGCAAGCAATGTAAGTAACAATGGGTCGAGGTAAACATTGTACCGATTATCAGCGCCATATGATAAAGCGAATGGCGGCTGCTGGCGAAAACGATCGAGTTCGTAATGGAACGATTGCGCACTTTTGTGGCAAACGCGCTTCGGACAACCGAAACGCGCTAAGACAACCGAAACGCGCTTGGACAACCGAAACGCGCAAGTCAACCGGACGTCTTCAGAAGACCACGGCGAAAGAAGACCGTAAAATTGTTAATATATCGAAAAAACACTGATCGCGAGGGCAGTGGTCCTGCTTATTACATCAAAAACCAAACCCAAAACACAAAAAACTACTAACAAAACTATCCGAAACGACCTACTTGTGAAACAAACACACACACCAATACACATTCAAACATACATACACACACACACACACACACACACACACACACACACACACACACACACACACACACACACACACACACACACACACACACACACACACACACACACACACACACACACACACACACACACACACACACGCACGCACACACATGCACACACACACACACATGTACACACACACATACACACACATGCACACACACACACACACACACACACACACACACACACACACACACACACACACACACACACACACACACACACACACACACACAAACACACAAACCACACATAAACCTGTCCCAACGGGTGCATGCCGCGTTGAAAACACTAGGATCCTATCATTCTGTCCGATACTGTATGTCAAACTGGCGGCCCTCGTCAATGCTGAATGCGGCCCGCGAGAATATTTTGAGAATTTCTAAAATCACTCCAAACCAAAAAACTGTTATTACTATTTGTCGAAGTGTATTTAATTTTCCAGAGAAGAACAATCATTTAGATGGTATATTTTTCGAATCTAACATGAATGTACCCATAACATCTCATAAACTTATTCTACACAATCGTACAGAACAATAGAAACATTGAATTGAATGCAAACTCAGTCGGTATTATGTTTCGATTAAATTCTGAATATTAGCATAGTATTGTGCACACTCGATTGCACATTCTATATGGAAAAATAGATTTGCGACTACCTTCTACCAACAAAAAGTAATGAAAATAACTTGATACACACACTTGGAAACATCGCAACAACTAATGATGAATTGTCAGAATCGCATCCACGGCGCAAAACCATTTTCGATCTTAGCTATAGCAACTTCGAATCCGGCCAAATCAAACCAACAGTTATGTTCGGAGCCGTCCGAAGCCTATAGAACTGTTTAAAGCCATTCGGAACCGTTGGAGTCAGGGCGGTGGCAACGCGCATCGATTGCGATTTAATCGGACGAGATTTATATGGGATTTGACAGATAACGTCGGACATGCGATTTCGTCGTCCGACGTTATCTGTCAAATCCCATATAAAAATTTGACAGGCCGTCTGATAAAATCGCATGCGAAAAGCGTTGCCACCGCCCTCATCGGTTGTCACACGGAGCGGCTAATCTACAGAGAGAAATGGATCCGGTCGGTCCCACCGAATTTGACCATCTCAATGCCCCCGAGTGCCGAGTAAAGGATTCATTTGGCTCCGAATTTCTCCGATTTGCACGGCTCCAACCTTATAATGTTACATCATTGATGTTCGATTGGAACCACTTCTGTTTTTTTGTCATAATCATGCCACCATCAATTTTAATAAAAATGATTGTAGCCAAGTTGGAATTTTGTGTACCCCACATTTTGCAAGACGAATTAATGTACTTTTGAACCTCCCCAAAAATCTAAACCAAAATGATATGACTACGCTTAAGCCTAAAGTATTTAGATGAAGAATTAAAACAATTGAAATGCTGAAGTCGTGCGATACATAGCTTATTAATAGATTAGCTCACACAGTCCATACCTCAATTCGCGAATCACCTCCCTTCAAGTGCAAAACAATATTTGCCAATCGTTATGGGATGACACACCACGATTTTTTGTCAAATAAAAATATCGTAATTTAACAAAATTATTTGTAAGATACGAGTTTTTGGAACTTGGAAATTAGCAAAAATAATGTTTAAACGCGTTTTATAACAATTTTTCTCTTGATCTGTCAAAAAATTGCAGGCAAATATTTTTGTTATTCATCCAGCGATGGATAGCTCGGATGGCTTGAAAAAGATTCGCCACGCGAAAAAGATACCTCAGTGAAAAAGTGTGGTTGAGCGATATTTTCTAACAGAACAACCGTGTTAGAACGCGACTAATGAGAAATTTCCTATTTTTATAATAAGGATGAAAACAACGCATGTGACTTTAAAAGTACATTAAACATTTTTTAAATAAAAAAGTGCACAATAAAAAAAACATAGCAAATTTGTAAATAAGAAACTATTCCAGATTTGAAGCGAGGAGTACAAAAAGTCAATTTGTTTAACAATAATGATTTTAAACAGTAGGGTAAATGTACCAATAGTGGTGCAATTTTTAGTGGTGCCGATGTGTTTTAATGGATTTAAAGTGTCAGGAAGGACAATTTCTGAATATTTTAACACATACCAATTGGAATATGTTTTATTTACGCAACCACAACCATTTTTATCATGAAATACATCAAATTTACGAAAAAATACATATTTTTGTGACTGCTTCGTTGTACCTATAATGGTGGTATGGTTCCTATAGTCGTCGTATTGTGTTCCTATAGTGGTGGTAAACAAAGATGCATCAAAAACGGTGTATAATATCAATGAAACTTAGTTTCGAAGCTGTTTTCGTATGAATAGCAAGGCTTACTGCCATAATATAGGTTTCTTGCGTAATTTGATCGTAAAAAAATGTATAGATTTGATCAATGAAACTATTGACAAAAGTACTGCATCACACCTGTCGTCAACCTACACCCGGAAGAGTGTGATTGATTTGAAGTTAATTTTTATTCAGCCATATAAGCGAATTTTGGCCTGTTTTTTGGTAAATTACCAACATAAAACTCATTTCTGTTGCTTATTTTAGTGAAAACAGTACGACATGTCAAAAATTTCCTCGAAAAAATCTAAAACGAGCTGTTTTCATTGATTTTATAACTATAACCACTATAGGAACATGCCTGTTTTGTGTACCTATAATGGCACTATGGTGAAAAACACTTAAAAATGCATAAATATGGTCAAAAGGCAAATAATTTTAGTAAAACTATAACATTTCATAACAGTTATGTTGAAAAACTGGTAATTGCGTGGTTATGTGGTCATTTAGAACGTTAACAGAAAAATGAGTTTCGTTATGAAATCCTAAGGATTTTGAAAAAATGTTGACACATTTCACAAAATAATGGATTTTTCGGTCATTAAATAACAGAATGGTCCCATTTAACTTTTAAAACCTTTGTAAAAGGCTAAAGAACATTTCACACTAACGTAAATAACGTAATTACTTGTAATTTGCGGTATGAACCGCATTTTAGTGCAATACCACCACTAATGGTACTACCACCACTATAGGTACATTTACCCTATTTTATATGAATATTGAGGTATATTTTTTATTCTCAACTTTGCGGCCCACGAATCACTGAAAATCTGTACTTGCGGCCCTCTTATGAATTGAGTTTGACACAGCTGCTGTAGAGATAAAAAGGAATGGTTCGATGAAGAGTGCAGACGAGCACTATCCGAGAAGAATGCAGCGCACGCCTCCATGCTACGGCATCTAACCCGTCAGAACGTGGAGATCTACAGACGACTGAGGAAACAGCAAACCCTGCTCTTCCAGGCCAAGCAGCGCCGTTTTGAAGAGTCAGACGAATAGCTGCTGGAGCAGCTTTCTCAGTCGGGGGACACCCGCTTGCTCTACAGGAGATTGAAGGAGGCACAGAGCGAATTTGCTCCTAATACCGCAATGTGCCGGGATGCGGAAGGAAATCTCCTGACGGAAGAGCGGGAGGTGTTCGAAAGGTGAAATTGCTACTACGAAAGACATCTGAATGGAGCAGGCGCAGGAGAGGCTGGCGCAACTGGCAGAACAAGGCAACCACCACAGCAACAGCACAGCAGTAGCAACAGCGACAGCATCGGCGCAGACGACGAGGTGCCCCCGCCATCTCTGGATGAGATTCAAGCAGCATAAGAGCAATAAGTCTGCCGGCAGCGAAGGACTGGCGGCCGAGCTCTTCAAGATGGGACCGGAGAGGATTACCGTCGAAATGCATCAGCAGATCGTGAAAGTCTGGGTGCAGTAGGAACTACCGGAGGAGTGGAAGCTGGGTGTTATTCACCCAGTCTACAAAAAGGGCGACAGGCTGGATTACTGGATTGGAAGGTGTCCTTCGAGGCGCGGGTCTAGACAACGACATCCGTGGCACGATCTTCTACCGATCTCTTTAATTTCTTGGCTTCGCGGATGGCATCGGCATTATCGGCAGGACAACAGCGAAGGAGTGTGAGGCGTACACCCTGTGTTCAAGCCTCTCCGAGGCCCTAGGCGGGGCCCCTTTACCAAATCCATCGACGGGGGGGGGGGGTTTGTGAAATGGTGTACGAATCATGCACTGCAAATTTTCTAAGTTTGCTGCAGTTACAGACACCCCGGTAAAATTTTAGGTGCATATTCGGCTTGCAGAATTAACGTTTTAGTGTGTTAATAGTGTGTAACCATTGTTCTCGTAAAATCAACAGTCAGGTTTTTATGGAATTATTCGTTTCTATTTTCTAATTTCTCCTCAAATTTGACCATACTGATTGGTCCGACAATCCATGTTATGGTGATCAAATTTGGAAGAGTTCAACGATATGAATTGTCATATTAAAATATGTTCAGTTACTTTTTAATAAATAGGATCTTCCTATCTTTCAAAATCGGGAAAATATTTTCTCGGGCCTGACTGCATATTGTGGCGGGTCGGACTTTGCCGACCGCTGCCGACAGCCTAATTAGTTCAAATTTTACGCGATCATTCATATCGATTTTTACTTTCCGTTGACCCTTCCAAATTTGACCCAAACCCTTCAACAGCTTGCCTTTCCACCATCACTTTGTCCAGTCCACAATTTTGACTGGGGCCCCAAAAGTAAGCCGGGCACGAGTTCTTTTTGCGTGATAACATAGACACAGGCCAAATTAAAGAGCGCACACATCGACATCGGAATCGATTCTTGAATGAAATCTCCACAAACAAAAAGAGCGCCTGACACCAAGTAGCCAATTTTTCTTGCTAATTTCTCCGTCTACGAACCGTTGTGTTGAGATCGGTTTCGGGGCCTTTTAATGTCGTATGTGCATGTAGTTTGCGTGAGGCATCTCTTGTAACGGATTTTCGCTTTACCCAACTCGTGCGTAGCGTTCAATGCATTTGATGCAACGCTTTGGGCCAACGATGATGAAATGGTATTGTTTTGAGCTGTGGGCATGTATCGCAGCGTTCTGCGCATCCAACTAAGGTAAAAATATTGCACATGTTAGAAAGACAAATGTTTTCTGCTTCTGATAGTAAAATGCTTCTGATAAATAAAATAAATATGCTTCTGATAGGTCTGGAAGTAATAGTAAATCTGATTGTAAACATAACCCCCGGAGGGAAAATGGGGGTATATTGGGTTGACAACACCAAATGGAAGGGGCCCCTCAATCGACGGGATCATCAACGGGGCCCCCAAATGGCCGAGGCAATGGAGATTGTTCTTCGTATTATGGCTGTGTATGGCTGTATGTAGATGCAGCTGTAACGGTTTTTGGTCTTGTTGTATTCGCAAAAATTGAAATAGTCGATAAAAACCATATATAAATAAACATGGTCCATAGCTTCCTTGAGTATTTTTATACCCTTCCCCTCTTCCTTCTAACTGAAACCTTTCCCATTTCCCCTTCTCTTCGGTCCACAAACTTGATGTGTTCGATTAGGATCAATAATGAAAATTTTAGTTTTTGCATTAAAAGACACACACAATCCACTATCCCAGGCCAGGAATGTGAATACCATTTTTCGTGTGAAACAGCTGTCTGCTTTCGGCACACAATCGCAAAGCGGTAGCAGGGACCCCTTATACAAGAACAGGACGGTTCATCCCAGCCAAGAGCGCACACAATGACATCGAATTAACCATTTCTCGAATGAAACCTCAACCCACTGAAGCACCGTTGACCAAACGACCTTCCTAGGCTTTTTAAAGCGACGCGAGCTTGGTGTCAGTTTTTCCTGCTAATTTCTCCGGCTACGAGCCGGTGTATTGAAATTTTGTTTAGATGCCTTTCAATTTTATGTCTGTGTATGTGTGCGTATTTTATGTATGTGTATGATGTGTGCTTGTGGCTGTTGAAACGGGTTTTCTTTGTGGTTAAACGCAGCGTTCTGTTCTGTGTTCCGTGCATTGGATTTTAGCAGCAAGTGTCTCCGCGTTTTTTTTTTTTTTGGTGAGCTCGTGCACCGACCATCCACACCAAGACACCAAATGCACGGGGCCCCTTATTGACGGGGGCCCTTACCGACGGGGGCCCTTACCGGTTTCATCGAAGAGTCCACATAATCGTTGGGGCCCCGTAAACCACCTTTGAGTTTTGGCTTCAATATAGCTGTAACGGTTTTTTATCTTGTCTTCACGTAAAAAGTTGTAGCTAAAAAGTGATAAAACATCATTTTAATATTAACATGGCCCAGATCCTTTTTGGACATATGAATACCACCCCTTCCCGATTTCCCCTATTTGTCAGTTGACCACAAAAGTTGAGTAGGGCCCCGCGTGAAAATTTAAGGTTTTGGGTTAAAAGCAGGCACGCTCCACGATCTCAGGCTTGAGATGTGAATACCATTTTTCGCGTGAAAACAGCTGTCTGTTTTCGGCACACATCTGCAAAACAAGTATAGAGCCCCCCAGCCAAGCACAGGCACGTTTCATCCAAGCCAATTGAAAAGCGCACACATCGATATCGATGGAATCGTTTCTCGAATGAAACCACTACCCACTGGAGCACCGTTGCTTGCTTGATGTTAGTCAATTTTTCCTGCTAATTTTACCGGCTACGAGCCGGTGTATTTATATTGTGTTTCGGGGCCTTTAAATTTTAGTCTGGGTGTGTTGTATGCTTGTGTTGTGTAACGGGTTTTCGGTGGTAGTTAAGCACAGCATTCTGTGCATTCCATTTTAGCAGCAAGTTGCTCTGCGTGGTTTTGGGTTTGGGTGTCTCGTGCACAGGCCACCCACACCCGCAAAAATTGAAGGTTTCTCGCTCAGCCCAATACTTTGCGTCAACGATGATGAGGTATTGATTTGAGCTGTGCGCGCGTGTCGCAACGTTCTTCGTTTGCGACTTTGGTGCAAGTATCGGCAGAGTTCTTAGAACATTTAATGTGCTGCTTTGAGTACTATGGGGCCCCGGTTTTCTGCAGTTCGGGGCTCTCGACAAAATGTATTGAGTGAAGCGATGGGAAAAATGAATTAATTAAAAATAAGTCTTCTTGAAATAGATGGTAAAAGTCCCATCCAGGGGGGGGGGGGGGGGGGGGGGGGTAGATTCGATACGAAGTCGAACATCCACAATGACGGGGCCCCCTAGATCGCCGGGGCCCCTGGCGGCCGCCCAGTCCGCCCACCGTTTAACGCGCCACTGCGTACACCCGACTCAAACGCAAAGCAGTAAGAATTGGATTGAGAATCAATACGACGAAGACAACGACCTGCTTGCCGGTGACTCTGACTGTGGTGAAGAAAAAATGTTGCTGGTTCGGTACGGGTTTGCGTCATAGGCCTGGGGGCAGCGCTGAGTCAAATGCGAGCATCTACATGACGTCCACGGGCTTGCCCACGCCCGAATGCAGAGCCGATGCCATACGATTTTATCTTCATCATTAACATGAGAGGGACAGAGCTTATATCTCGAACGTACGCGAAAGGTATGCATGCTTCACTCGTCAGGACCCGACGGCGGCATACGGCAGGTAAGCAGTACAAATGCTGCTTCTACGAACACAACCATCTGAATTGGCTCAGTACAGGTCGGGATTAATCGACGGAGTAGCCGGAACGCAAAGGCGCAGACTTTTTCATGATTTTGTAGGACTTCGGGTGTTTTTGACCACACGTGTAGGCGCTCGCAATGAGACGAATGTTTGTCAAAAGGGTCGCCTTCCTGGTGGGCTTTTACACATTTCAATGTATTGCTTAAGGTCTAATGCGTGTCTTATGCTAATTGCTATTCCTTATTTATGACCTACTTTGGAGGTCTTCCTTGTTTATAGCCAACTTGGGTGGTGCGACCACCATGGTAAAACATGGAACCGCATGCGCAGTAAAGCACGGGGCGCATGTGCAATGTTTTACCCGGCTGTTAGCATTCATGCGTTAAAGGGACACGCGATAGCATGGATGCTACACCACCACTCTCCGGAAGAATAACGTAATCTAAATGAAGTTATTCTCACATTTTATGAGATCTATTTTTATGTGCTATTTGGATTTTTCCTTTTTGATCTTCAATAGTTTCATTAGTTCCATCTATTTTAATTACTTTATATGGCCCTTGATAAATTGTAATTGTGTAAATTTGGTCCAATTTTCGGCTATTCTCATTCGTTATTGCTATCTCATCATTGATTTGTAAATTTATTGGGTTTACTTTGACTTACTGGCTTATCCGTTTAGTTGTTTCTCTCTCCATAAAACTTCTTGTTCTATCGTGTGGTATAGTTTTAGTCTATATCTTAATTCCTGTGAATAATCTTCGTAATCGTAGATTGGATTTTTGTTATTTAAGATTTCGTGTTGGAATTTCTCTCTTCTTCCAGAAACTAACTCAAATGGAGTGTATCGATGCTCTAGATATGGCGTAGTGGTATATGAGAATGTGTAATAGGTAATCCATTCATCCTAGTTGTCCTTAGGTTCATTAGTGTAGCTCCTAAGATATTCGTTAAAGCATTTGTGGTTAAAATCTAGTGCTCCTATAGTTTGAGGATGGTAAGCCGTGGAAAATGTATGTTCTATTTTAAGTATATCTGTTATATTATTAAATACATCATTTTTATACTATGTACCCATATCTGTTCTTATTTGTGATACATTTGTTCCATATATTAGCATAAACTGTTCTATTATAGCTCTAGCAATCGTGCTGGCTTCTTTATTTGGTATCGCGAATATGGTTATGTGTTTTATGAAATTATATTGTATTGTTACTGCGTATCTATTCCCTTTGTATGTCTTTGGAAATGGTCCTATAGTGTCTATAGATATAGTTTGAAATGGTTGGTATGGTGTATCTGTTTTTATAAATTTTTCAATCGTTTCTTGTTGGTGTTTGTTTAGTTTTTAAAGTTTACAATTGTTTACGTTTTATTTTACGATTTTTTTCATGTTATTAAATTTAAATTCTCTTCTAATCATTTTAAACATCCTAGTTTGTCCTAGATGACCTCCCGTAGGTGTTTCATGATTATTTTTGAGTTTATTCATTATTTTTTCCTTATTTGTTATCTCTTTTTGGCTCTCATAGATTGTTATTTCGAGATTTATTAGGCTTTCGTGGGCAATTTTCTTGGCATCTTCTACGCTGATTTTTTCAAATAGCTTGTCTTTATTGAATATAGCGAAATTTTCTAATTTGGTCGCCTTGGCTTTTCGCTCTAGTATCCGTAAAAATTGCACTAATTCAGAGTTTTCCCTTTTTTTATAGAAGTCTAATAATACTAATAAAGGCTCTTCCTTCCCTATATTACCCTTGAGATAAAAATCTCTTACTAATAGGAGAACTTTAGTTTTATTTTTGTTTAAAACCTTTCCTGATATTTAAATAGTGTTTTCGTTTTCCTACACCTCATTTTGTAGTTTTGGAACGTTCTGCTTCACCATTGATCTTGTCAACACGATGATGTTTTTAATGTCATCCGTTGTGATGTTGATAAGGGATAGAGCGTCCGCCACTACATTCTGTTCTCCTTTCACATGTTCGATTATAAAGTCGAATTCTTCAAGACGGATCTAGACGGATTCTTGTCAATTTGGAAGAAAAGTTTTTCATTCAAAACAAACATACAAGAGGTCTATAGTCCGTTTTTACTCTAAATCTTGTGCCGAAAAGATACGGTCTGAAGTGTTCTTTTGCCCAATGAATTGCTAGTAATTCTTTCTTTATTATTGCCTTATTGCATTCTCGCTTTGTGAAGGTCCGATTTGCGAAAGTGATTGAAAGTTCAGTACCATTGTGTGTTTGCGATAATACTGCTCCGCAAGCTGTTGTTGACGCATCGGTTGTTAATATACACTCCTTCTCGAAATCAGGATACTGCAATATTTTAGGATTTATCAATGCGTCCTTTAGGTATTCAAATGCCGCTGGGCATTCCGGGGTCCATTCAAAAGTTACTTTTTTGCGCAGCAGATTATTAAGTGGTTGTGCCTTTCTCGAGCAATTTGGCACAAACTTCCTATAATAATTGTAGAAAGCAACAAATCTCCTAACTTCATCCGCATTTGTGGATACCGGGTACTTTCTTGAGCTGTCGTACTTAGTGTCGTCAGGCAAAATTCTTTTATCGGTAATTTTGTGCCCTAAGTATGTAACCTCTTTTTTGAAAAAATGGCTTTTTTCGGGGTTCAATTTCAAATTGTATGGTCTTAGTTTTTCAAATACTTCTCGTGAATTTTTAAAGTGTTGGTTCTCCGAGCATCCAATGACAGCTATGTCGTCTACAAAAACGAACGCGCATTTTGGGGGAAGCCCAGTCATGGCCATCATTCTTTGGAAGCTGTTAGGGGATATGTTAAGTTAAATGGTAGCCTTTTAAAATGGTAGTGGCCATCTGGTGTAGAAAAAGCAGTGTATTTTTATGAATTTTCTGTCAGCGAAATCTGGTGAAAATCTAACATAAGATCAAGTGTGCTGAAAAATTTAGCACGTCCTAATTGGTCTAGTATTGTATCAATTGGGGGCATTGGGAATTTATAGGGTAAGAGTTTCTTGTTTAATTGCCGGAAATCGATCACAAGTCTCCATTTCTTCCTTGTCGAAGATTTTTTTGGTACGAGCAAAATTGGTGAGTTGTAGTGCGACACTGAAGGTTCAAAGATGCCGTCCTCTATAATTTTTCCCAGCTGCTCCTTTATTTCCGGTAGTTGTGCGTGATTCTGTTTAAAATTTGGTATGTATACCGGAGCTATATCTTCTAATCTTATCTTCTGCTCGTAGAAGTTATTAACTGTTAGTTTATCCCCGGGTAGATGGAATATGTCATTAAATTCCATCAGCAAATTATCGTATGCAATACTTGTATTTTTTTAGCAGTTACTAGTTTGTACTGCATTTTTTGAATTTTCCACCCTGTTATCATTGTTGAGTTGATTTTGTACAACATCGTATTGATCAAGGGCGATTGTTTTCAGGTGGTTAATTCAATCCAGTTTTGGCTCGTTTGAAGTGTTAATTATTTTCAAATTGGGTGAACTTTCATTCGCGATGCAGTTTCCAACTAGAACATCCGTTTAAAGTTCTTATGCGCATACTACTTCGTCTCTCCTGAGCTTATTTAAAAAATTTACTTCTTTGATTATTTCGCATCTAGGGGGTGTAGGGATTGAGATAGGACAGGGAAATAATAATAAAAAAATAAAATAAAAAAAGGAAGCAAGTGATGAACTAATATATCAGTTGAATGAGAAGGAGTAATACTGATAGGAACGGTTAATAATAATATTCAAAACAAAAATTGAATTACCCTTGCAAGAAAATATTTAATCAAGCAATTTGCTTGAAAGGGCGAAAGAGCGTCAAGCGCAAAACAGGCCGGGCGAAACTGGAAAGTAAAGGAAGTTGGGGAAGACGGACGTCAGTCTTGTGGTTGATCAATTGAAGCAAGGTTGTGGGGAGGTTTAAAGCGAGGAAATAAAGAAAAAAAGTTTGATAAAAGTAAAAAAAAATAGATAAAAGTGAAGAAAAATGTCCATCGATCACGACAGGGGGTATCAAAATTTTACCCTGTAGCGTATCCTCCATGGGAACCTCCAGATCTTCCCCTTCATAGTTTAATCCACAGGATCTATAGATAGTAATCTATTCTGCATAGGTAGCTAGTATAAAAATCCCTACCTAGAATTCCATCAAAAGGAATGGGAAAGTCATGAGGAACTATATGAAATTCCTGGAAAATACGTTGTCCTTCGACTAAAATGTCTGTATATGTGGAACCATGGGAAATAATTGTTCCTTGACCGATTCCCTGAATGTCACAGTTATCTTTAGGTAGATATACCTGTGTCTTTTTCACAAATTTTTTTATTATTTATATTTTTATTATTTATTTATATTTTTTTTCTTTATATAATACAAATATCCGATCCAGTGTCGACTAGAAGAGTACAAATGGAATCTGATAATCCTAACTTAAATTTAACGAAGTTGGATGTTGATTTTGATTCGCCTCCGCGTTTCTCACCTCCCTCTGGTTCTGTCCTACAAACATGTTTTGTTGCGCTGATTGGGGATTAGACTTCCAATTTTGCTGGGGTGTTTCTTTCCAGCTTTGAAGTTTCTGCTCCCTCCAATTTTGGGCGGGCTTTTTCCAATTTTTGGCGATTTCTCGCTGTGGGGGTGAGGGATCATTCTTTTTATACGATTCCGCCTTATTGACGGCCTCGATTGCCTGTAATAAGGAGGCAAAATTTCCCGACATTACGATTGTTTGATTTTGTTCCCTTTTCAATCCTGTGACTAGGGCTTGCATTCCCGCCCTATTCGCTTTTTCAGTGGCTCTTGCAGCTGGCGTTTCTTCTTCTAGATAAGCATTTTCGAGTTGTCTGGTCAACTCTACTTGTTGGAGCAGCTACGCGAATCGAGCAGATTTGAACTGCGGATCGGATCACATCCGTGCCCGTTCATGTACACATCTCTATCGATCTTCAATTAATAAATAGAGGGCGAAAAGGCTTTTTCCCTCTCTTCATCACCAGCAATTTCTTACAACGGCTTCGGTAATTATTAGCAGCAAAAACCAAAGAAAGAAAAGGAAACTTTATCCGAAAACTATTCGCGACGAAACATTGGTGCCGTGACCAGGATTGTGCCGATATCCTGAATATACGCAATTTTTTCGATAAAGTGTTAAACACCTTTGCCTTTCACTGCCCGACCGTTACACTGCACTTTACACTACACTCGCGCACACGATAATCGCAGTTATAGTAAGATGCCAGCTCAACCGCTTATTTTGAAGAACGATTTTGATTGCCATTTTGGCCCGTTACAAAGAGTTTCTTCAAAACTACCAGCCCGATAGGGATTCTATTGAGGTGGAAACTCGTATGGCCAAATTTGACCAAATATGCAAGGATTTGGAGAGCCTTCAACAGCAGCTGGAGGACAGTGCAACCGCTGCTGAAGAGATGACACACAATGCCGCCCTTAGGGAGGATTTTGAACGGCGCTTGATTTGCGTTCAATCGGCATTGAAAGCGAAATATAGAGAAATTCCGCGCAGCGAAGTGTTGCAGCAAGGAGCCGGTAGGAACCCGCTACAAGGCATAAAACTGCCCACCATCGCTCTGCCGGAGTTTGACGGCGATTATATGCAATGGCTGACCTTTAGGGATACCTTTGAGTGTTTGATTCACGATAATGTTGATTTGCCGCCAATACAAAAATTCCATTATCTACGCGCAGCCCTAAAAGGTGAAGCAGCGCAAGTGATCGACGCCATTACAATAAGCGCCTCCAGCTATGAATTAGCTTGGAAAACACTCGCTGAGCGATATTCGAATGAATATCTACTGAAAAAACGCCACTTACAAGCGATGTTCGGCATCACACCAGCGAAGAGGGAAAGTGCGACAACCCTGCACCAGCTAGTGGACGAGTTTGAGCGTCACAAAAAAACTTTAAATCACTTGGGAGAGAAAACTGACGGCTGGAGTAGCATTTTAGAGCATTTACTTTGCACAAAATTGCCCTCTAACACATTGCGCGATTGGGAAGAATTTGCTTCGACCAATGACAATCCGAGCTACGATTCGTTGATTGCCTTTTTGCACCGCCGTATGCGCGTACTCGAGACGCTATTAGTAAACAAACCCGAACCATCACCTATAGAAGCACCGATACCACCAAGACGCTCCATTTTTCCGCGCACTGCTAGTTTTGCTACCACTGACCGCGATGTTAATAAATGCCCGTTGTGCAATATGCCGCACACCATAACAAAATGCCAGCGATTTAATGCCATGAATCCGGCCCAGCGGTACCGTAAGGTACTTGATGCCCGCTTGTGTTTGAATTGTCTGCGAGACAATCACCGTGCCCGCGATTGCTAGTCACAGTACAAGTGTCGTCATTGCAACTTGGCGCATCACACAATGATTCACACTGAAAGCACTCCCAGCACATCTTCCACTACATTTCCAATGCTAGCTGCGCAAGATGAACCTTCACACACAACACACGCCACTGATGATCACACGGCTAGCATACAACGCAGCTACGCAGCTGCAATAAAACAATCACCTTCACAAATATTATTACAAACTGCACTTCTAAATGTAACCGATGCACACGGCATTCTGCATCCTGTGCGTGCACTCTTAGACAGCGCATCACAGCCCAATTTGATGAGCAATCGCCTTGCTCAGAGGTTGGCTTTGAAAGGTAGCACGGTTAACATAACCCTCAAAGGAGCAGGACTATCCACCAGAACGGTGAGGAGGTCGGTTCGAGCTCAAATTGCTTCACGTGTTGAACATTTTGACTTGGATGTCGATTTTCTGGTAGACAAGGTGATCGCTAATCTGCCGGCGCATGATGTTTCCACTCGCGGCTGGAACATTCCTTCGGAATTTGTTTTGGCTGACCCGCAGTTCGATAAATCAGCCCCGATTGATCTTATCCTTGGTGCCCGTCATTACGCTTCCTTCTTTACGAACGTAAAATCGCACGAGCTTGCTCCGAACATTCCAACTATGCTGAACAGCGTGTTTGGGTGGGTCATGATTGGTCCCACCTCTCCTCAGAATCCTGCATCTCCGACCGATTGCACCGCCGCGTCCACAATCGTCTGCATGGCATCCCTGGAGGAGTCTCTCGAACGCTTTTGGAAGCTGGAAGAGTTAAGCGTCAATGATTCGTACTCACCTGATGAGCGGCGATGCGAAATATTGTATAAAGAAACCACTCAGCGCGACGAGTCGGGTCGCTATATTGTACGATTGCCCAAACAGACCGACTTCACGGAAAAGCTTGGCCTGTCTAAAACTACTGCTTTGAGACGCTTCGAGCTGCTGGAGAGGAGGCTAGAACGCAACCCACAGCTCAAGGAAGACTATCATGCCTTCATGAAGGAGTATTTGGAGCTGGAGGAGACATGTCGCTCATGAACAAAGATAGTGGGGATGAACGGGCGTACTACCTACCGCACCACCTCGTATTTAAAGCTTCCAGTACCACCACGAAAGTAAGGGTCGTGTTCGACGGATCTGCAAAAACAAGCACCGGTTATTCCTTGAATGATATTCTATGTGTTGGTCCAATCGTGCAGGGCGAGCTGCTTGATATTGTGTTGTGATTCCGCACCTACCAAATAGCACTTGTGGGAGATATAGCTAAAATGTACCGACAAATATTGCTGCATTCTGATGATCGTCGATTGGTGAGCATATTTTTTCGATTTTCGCCGCAAGCTCCGATCCAAGTATATGAGCTCAACACCGTTACATACGGACTAGCACCTTTCTCGTTTCTGGCTACACGCACACTTATCCAACTAGCAGATGATGAAGGGACTGAGTATGCGCTTGCACGTGCAGCCCTGAAACGAAACTTTTACGTGGACGACTTCATTGGTGGTGCCAATAACGTTCGCGAAGCTGTTCAGCTGCGTAAGGAGTTATCAGCGCTACTTGCCAAAGGTGGGTTTGAGTTGCGCAAGTGGACCTCAAACAATCTGAGCGTGCTCTCCGGCTTAAGCACCGAGTATATCGGCACACACTCATCGCTGCATTTTTTACCCAACGAGACGGTCAAAGCACTCGGCATCTCGTGGAAGCCTGAATCGGATGAGCTGTGTTTTGAATCCAACACTGAGGCTGATGAAGCCACGTCCACCAAGCGATCTATTTTGTCGAGCATTGCCAAAATGTACGATACGCTCGGATTGATAGCACCGATGATCGTGCGTGCTAAGATGCTGATGCAGGAGCTATGGTTACTCAAATCCGGCTGGGATGAACCTGTTCCTAATCACATCTGTAAAAAATGGAAGGCGATTCAGAGCGACTGGAAAAAGTTATCCGAGTACAGGACTAACCGTTACGCTCTCTTACCAGATACAACAGTAGAATTTCACACATTTACCGATGCTTCGGAGGCCGCCTACGGAGCATGTATCTACGCTCGTTGTGAAAACGCGGCGGGAGAAGTCCGCATCAGCCTATTAGCTTCGAAGTCTCGAGTGGCACCACTGAAGCGCGTCACGTTGCCGAGGCTTGAACTAAGCGCAACTGTCCTGGGCGCCCATCTGCATCATCGCGTCAAGGAGGCAATGCAGATCGTGTGCGCCGAATCGTTTTTCTGGTCCGACTCAACATTGACGCTAAAATGGATTGCGTCACCTCCCAACTCCTGGAAGACGTTCGTGGCAAATCGAGTAGCTGAGGTGCAATACTACTCTCATCCAAGGCAATGGAGGCACGTTCCTGGCACATCCAATCCTGCTGACTTGGTTTCCCGAGGCATGTCGGCAGCACACTTCACGCAGAATCAGCTTTGGAATAACGGTCCAGATTGGCATGTGCTACCTTCGTCCCATTGGCCCAGCTCAGATCCAGAACCAAGCGATGAGGCGGACCTAGAAACACGCCAGGTGAGTGCCGCTTTAGTTTGTACACCAACTCATCCATGGTTTGGCATTTCTTCATCCTTCACCAGAATGGTACGCATCATTGCATACTGCATACGGTTTGTGCGCAACACCAAGCAGAAGGCGCGATCCCAGCGACCGATACCGCACACCAATGCATCTAAGACGATCACGCCCGAGTACGTGGATGCTGCAAAAACTGTGCTTTGCCGAATAGCCCAGCATGATGCATTTTCCGCGGAAATCAAGCAGCTAAAAAAGGGAGAAGCATTGATGAAACAATCACCTTTACGAAAACTTACCCCATTCCTGGATACAGAGGAAGTAATACGGGTGGGAGGACGATTGAACTTGTCGCAACTACCGTATCAGTCCAAGCATCCAGCTGTTCTACCGAAGAACCACAAATTCACCCGTCTGCTTGCGGAAGATTACCACGAAGAGCTGAAACATGCTAGTGGAAGGCTATTGCTATCTCGCATTAGAGAGCTGTATTGGCCACTGGACGGACGTCGCTTGGTGAAAAGCATCTCAAGGAACTGCTTCCGCTGTGTTCGGCAAGATCCCGCACTCGCACAGCAGCCGGTTGGCCAGCTTCCACCATCCCGCATCACACCGAGCCGACCGTTTTCTGTAACCGGAGTGGACTACGCCGGTCCATTCTATTTGAAGCCAGCGCACCGGAAGGCAGCAGCTACTAAGAGCTATCTGTGCGTTTTCGTGTGTTTCGCTACGAAAGCTGTGCATTTGTAACTCGTAGGAGACCTCACAACGGCGGGATTCTTAGCAGCGCTACGCCGATTCACATCACGACGCGGATTGCCAGCCCACATCCATTCTGATAATGGGAAAAACTTCGAAGGCGCAGAACGTGAACTGAATTAGCTTTTTGAGCTGTTCAACGACGAACAACACCGCAACACCGTGGCTACCAGATGCGCTGACCGGGGAATCACTTGGCATTTCAACCCACCAAAGGCTCCACACTTCGGCAGATTATGGGAAGCAGCAGTAAAGACGGCGAAGCGACACCTCTATCGTCACCTGGGCAATACGCGGCTGTCGTACGAAGGCTACTGCACTGTGCTCCACCAAATCGAAGCAGCGATGAATTCCCGTCCGCTGTTGCCTTTATCCGACGATCCTAACGAGCTAGCTGCACTCACACCGGCACACTTCCTTATTGGCACATCGATGTTCGCCGTGCCTGAACCGGACTACACCCAGCTGAAATCCTGCACGCTAGACGATCTTCAGAAGTGGCAGCTTTTGGTTCAGCGTTTTTGGAAGCATTGGGCCACTGAGTATCTACAAGAAATGCAAAAAAGTTATGCAAATGGTGGCAGCAACAACAGCAACATACTTCCCGGCAGGTTAGTGATCCTCATGGACGAATCGTTACCCACCACTCGTTGGCCTCTCGCGCGTATCGTTGAAATCCATCCCGGTGAAGACAAGATAGTACGCGTCGTTACGCTCAAGACAGCTAAGGGAATAATTACGCGACCGATCACGAAAATATGCGTTTTACCGCTCAGCACTGATAGCGAAAACCCCGTGTAATGTAGGAAACAACTTTTTGTTGACATTCGTCAAGGTGGGGAGGATGTTCGAGCAGCTACGCGAATCGTGCAGATTTGAACTGCGGATCGGATCACATCCGTGCCCGTTCATGTACACATCTCTATCGATCTTCAATTAATAAATAGAGGGCGAAAAGGCTTTTTCCCTCTCTTCATCACCAGCAATTTCTTACAACGGCTTCGGTAATTATTAGCAGCAAAAACCAAAGAAAGAAAAGGAAACTTTATCCGAAAACTATTCGCGACGAAACTCTACTATTTCCTTTCCAAAAGCCTTTGCTGTCCCCTTTTGCGTGGTTCGATTTATGAGCTCCACGAGATCTTCTGGTGTTTTTTTCATATGCATTTTTCTGAGATTTTTTCAAAAATTGTTTGTATATTTTCAGGGTTTTCTCCTACCACTGTAAGAGCTTTTCCTCTCAGTTTCGATATAACGACGAAACAGCGATCCCGTTGTTTGCGTCCTCACATACGGCCTTTTACGCTTTTAAGACTGCAATGAATGTTACAGCTTTTTTCTCGTTGCCGTTATATGTCGGCACTAGTACCGACGCGATCTTTAAAATTTCTAAAGGCGAAGTCATTGTTCGCGTAGTGTTATCCTGAATTTTGTTGTCGTGAAACTGAGTGAGTTCTGTCAACTCACAGAAGATTTTCCTACTACTTCGTACCAGGTTATTTAGCTCTTCTTCCCGGATTTTCCCTTCAAACCTGACAAGGTCGATCTCTTATTTTCTCGTACCCGTCGCTAATTTGCTTTTTTATAATTTTTAGCTGACACGTCCTAAAAGTTTTAGTGATATCTTTTAGTCGGTGTTTGAATGTATCGAGATTTGAAATTTGTTCTGCTATCAAAGATGCCATGAAAAAAAGAAATTGTCAACGTTTTTCTTTTCAGTAATCTATTTTTTTATTGCGAAAGCCTTCACATTTTCTATTGTGGCTACCGTGGTGTCTAATACTCCCTGTTGTAGCCCTTTTGCAGAATATCACATTTTATGTTGACGTCAGAATTTTCATGAGAGTTGCCTTCTCTTCCGCGTCGAACATCCACCTAACGTATTGCAGTGCTCGCTTGTAACCGCCGCGCGATGCTTGCTGATTCTTCTTGATGCCTTAGTTGCTCTGTACTCTAGCTGGTTTCTGCATCTTTTCGTGCTGCTGTTGCTGCTCGGGATGATTCTGATGATGGTGATGAGGTTGTGATGATGTGGCTCTATCACGGCTGGTTAATTATGATCGTGGTGTTGCAATTTTATGTTGTGAAATCTGTAGCTTTTTTTGTTCACTGCACTTAATGTTCTTTTGTTTTTTAATAAAATCCAAGGCACTGTACTGCTATTACAGTACGTTTTTACCAAAAAAGACAATTTAATAAAATGAGTGAATGCATATTTGTTTTATTAAAATATTTACAAGTGTTTAGAAAGTATTTTGAACTGTTTAAATAATATTTTTTGGTAAAAACACCAAAAGAATAATTGGATGTTTCCAATACACTGATGTACACAAAGGTTTTACGTGTAAAACATACTCGACCGCATGTCCTCGGCGTGGAACAGTGTGTTCGAGAAATGTGCCGCAGATTCAGCATTGCATCCGATAAATTCATCATCAACGTTTTCAAGCATCATACCGCAGCCTTGGCTTTGGCTAAGACAGATTCGGGAAGGGGTCCCGCGGTCTTGAGATAAAGTGTAAAACCCTGTAAAGGTTTATTAAACACTGCACTTGGTGGGAGAGGGGGCGGCAGGAGATGAAACTACCACCGCGACTTGGCCAAGGATGGAGGAAGGGGAAGGAGGAACAAACCGGTAAAAAATTTGACTGGAATTGCCACAGGAAAGGGAAGGAATAGAACCTGACTGGTTGTTGGACGTGCCGAACTACCTAGGTCGAGGGAGAGGGAGGAAGCAACTGATCGTTGGACTATGCCGAACTGATCAGGTCGAGGGTGGGAAAAAGAGAGGAAACGACTGATCGTTGCAATATGCCGAACTGATCGAGTCACGGTGAGAGGGTGAGGAGGAGCCAAGGGAGGAGGATGGGTTCTAGGGCTTTGTCGAGTTGAGGATGTGAAAATAATTTCGACTCCGAACAATTCGCTTTTTCTCTCGAATCTCAATTGGATTAATTCTGCGGTCATAGGACCTAAACACAGGCATGCGCTTCTAACGATTGTTAAATTAGGTTTCACGGTTACATTTACATCATGGCTCCTTATCGAAGGAACAGTGATAATCTACCATGATGTTAATCTTCATTTTGATTAGTAGTCCTGCAGATTGCATATCTGCTGGCGGATATTTGTTATAAATCCAACATCCTGCCACCTAAAATTGCTAAATTTTACTATCGATTGGATCTATATGGTCTAATTCAGGAATTAGACATATTTTGGCTATGGGTCTAGTCAGTTCTTTTTCCTTGCTAGTCTGGATTGTAACTACACGAGCGACACCATCGTTTCCTGGATGAATTTCAGTAATCCTAGCGAGCGGCCATCTAGAAGGTGGAACATTGTCTTCATGAACAATAACTAACTGCCCTACCCTTATTGCATCATTCTCCTTAACGAACCACTTGCTTCGCGTTTGCAATTGCTGCAAGTATTCGGTGTGCCAACGTTTCCAAAACCGCTGAAGATGTTGTTGGATAAGCTAGCATGCAGGACGATGACGGTACTGCGTGTCCTGCCTTCAATGCTTTCAGTTCTGCCTTGAAGTTGGTTTCTTGTGCTAGACGACATAAATATAAATCAGCTTCTATCATACTTCGCACTGATAGAAGCTTGCTGGGAGGAATTTGCTTGCGAAGTGGATAATTTGCTCTGGGAAGCAGTGGATACGAAAGAAAAGTTTGGTTTTTTGTGTCGCTTTATTGACTAACTTAACACCGCTGCGTTTGCGTCTGGCTAAGCCGGTTGCTACAAACAGAATGCCGTTTCAATTCGAAATTCACCGCTCGCTCTTACCACTACCAGTATAAATTCATCGCATACGCGTTTCTACCTGCTCGCCTGTTTCTAGCCTCGTGCTCTTGCTCCCACACTTACTTGCCAAACAAGACTACACGTACACCAATACACCGAATGGAGTTTCGCTCGACTTATTATATCGATACATACGTACGTGCCTACCGTCAACTACAAATGTCGTTCCGTGTGGCACGATGCCTCCCTCTCTCTCTCTCCTCTTCATCTTCCGTTATCAACGGAACATACTCCCACACAAGAAGTGTCTAACTACTCTTCTAATCCTGGGATAGGCGCTAACTTATGTATTGGCCGTTTGTATGTTCCACCCTAGGTGAACACCTCTGCTACCCTTACTAAACCGTCAGGCCCTGTATATGTCTTAACAATTCGACCCATCTTCCAAAACTGTGGTGGCATATTATCCTCTTTTATCAGCACTAACATATTTGGTTTAACATTAGCCTGTTTTGTGATCCATTTACTTCGCACTTGTAATTCATTTAAATATTCCTTTGACCATCTTGTCCAAAATTGATCCCTCAACTGCTGAATTCGCTGCCATCTGTTTAGTCTATTTTCCGCAACGTCTATAAACGAGCGCTCCGCAACTCCTACCAAGGGTCGATTGATCATAAAGTGTGCTGGTGTCAAACATTCGAGATCATGTGGATCACTTGAATGCGCGTACAGTGGTCTAGAATTCAGAATCGCTTCAATCTGACATAGTAAGGTATAGAATTCAAAGATTGTTAACGACGCTGTCTTGTACACCTTTTTGAGTACCGCCTTTACGCTTTTAACTCCACTCTCCCAAATTCCACCGAAATGTGGAGCGTTAGGAGGGATGTATTTCCAACTGATCTCCTTTGCTTGACAAAATTCAACAAATCCCTGAGCTGCAACAGCTTTCGTATAGGCCTTTCGCATCTCTCGAATCTCCGCATTCGCACCCACAAAGTTCGTGCCGTTGTCACTAAATACCTCCTGTGGTATTCCCCTACGTGACACGAATCTTTTAAAAGCCGCCAGAAACGCTTCCGTCGTTAGATTTTCGACAGCCTCCAGATGTATTCCCTTGGTTACCATGCACACAAATATGCAAATGTAACCCTTCGATGAGGAAACCCGCCGTATTCCTGATCGAAGCAAAATTGGTCCTGCGTAGTCCAGTCCAACACGTTCAAACGTCGGAGCTGCATTCACACGATACAAAGGAAGGTCCCCCATCTGTTGGCTTACAGTCGTTGGATTGACTCTAAAACAGGTTACACATCATCGAAGAACCTTGCGCACTGTGGACCGCGCATTCGTCAACCAGTATTGTTGTCGTAGAATGTTGATAACGCCCGAGCACCCCACATGCAGATGCTCACGATGTATCATAGTGATGATTCTGCTCGTAATCACACTCGTATTAGGCAGCAACAATTGATGCTTGCTTTCGTATCGTAGCTGAGAATGTTGCAGACGTCCACCCACTCTCAGCAAACCATCTTTTAGAAACAGGTTCAAATTCGCAAAACGATGATTGCGGCTACCGTTTTTGACTGCCGTTATGATGCTCGATAGTTCCATCTGCTGAACTAATCCTACAATCCGTCTTGACGAATCTCGTAGTTCTGTAATTCGCAAGGTAGAGTCCTTGATACGATTCTCCTTCAGACGCCTGGTGTTGTCTGCGAATCGTAAAACATATGCCATTATTCTTTGAACCTTACGAAATGACTCATACCTGAATAAGAACGGAAACTCCTCCTTGGCCATTGCCAAGTGAATTTTAATCTCCGAGCGTAGTTCCGGAATGGCAGATTCAGGAAGATCCCTTACCGGCTCAGCTTCTACCGTACATTCTCTCAAGAATGCTGGCCCGTTCCACCAAAGCTCGTTGTCGGCAAGTTCAGAAGCCAACTGTTCTCTTGACACGATGTCCGCTGGGTTGATTGCTGTGTTAACGTACCGCCATGTAAACTCGCGATGAGACGTGATCTCTGCTACTCGGTTGCGTACAAACACTTCCAAACGATCTAAAGGTTTTTTCAACCAGGCAAGCACCACCTGACTGTCGGACCATAAGTTGATGCTTCTAAACGTTGTTCTAAACAAAGCATCCACAACCTTGATCGTCAATCGGCACAGAAGCACCGCAGCCATCAGTTCCTTTCGTGGTATCGAAGTAGGTTTCAGAGGAGTAACCTTAGACTTGCTTGTCACTAAACGCACCTCAGCACTACCATGTCCGTTAACCGACCGAATGTACACGCACGCACCGTATGCTTTGTCCGAAGCGTCTGCAAACCCATGCAACTCGAAGAAGCCTGAGTCATCGTTCACCATTTGACGCGGAATACGTATTTGATTCTCTCTTGGTAACGCAGCAAGAAATTTCGTCCATCCATGCAAAAGAGAATCATCCACCTTGTCATCCCAGCCAAGCTGTGCCTTCCACAACTCTTGCATTAACATTTTAGCAATCACAATCACTGGTGAAATGAGGCCAAGAGGATCAAAAATTTTGGCCAATGCCGAAAGCACTTCTCTTTTCGTTGGGGCCGAGTTTTCCGATATCTGTGGGGTGATGAAAATAAATTCATCCGTAGCAGGGTTCCACTTGATACCCAAAGTTTTTATTATTTCATTTGCCTTGCTCTCGCCCAACACCGTAAATGAATCTCGATCTTCTTTCGGCACTTCGCTCAACAACACTTCAGAATTAGACGCCCACTTGTGCAAATGCATCCCAGCTGAATCGAACAATTGAACAATCTGACGCTGCACCTCTAACAACTCTTTCACATGGTTCGCACCGAAAAGTCCATCGTCTACGTAGAAGTTTTCCTTTACTACACGACTAGCCAACGGAAACCGTAGCTGTTCATCGTCAGCCAACTGTAGCAAGGTTCTTGTTGCCAAGAAAGGGGCTGTAGCAGTCCCGTAAGTTACAGTTGTTAATTCAAAAACACGGATAGGACTTGATGGCTCAGCTCGCCAAAATATTCTTTGTAAGGGCGTATCCCTCGGGTCAACCTTGATTTGCCTAAACATTTTGGCAACATCAGCACTCAGCACGTATCTGTGCATCCGAAACCTCAGCTGAACTGAGAATAAATCAGCCTGCACAGTGGGACCCGTCATCATAACATCATTTAATGAAATATCATTCACTTTAGCCGATGCATCAAATACAACCCGGCATTTGGTGGTATTCTTGCTGGGGTTCAAAACTGCATGGTGAGGAAGGTACCACCTTTTAACTTCAGCTAAATCGAGCAACTCATCCACCTCGCGACAATGGCCCATAGCCTTGTATTCCTCCATAAACATGGAATACTGCTCCTTCACTTCTGGACGGCGACTTAGCTGAGCTTCCAAAGCAAAAAATCTACGCAAAGCCATCGAACGTGAGTTGCCAAGTTTGTCAACTGTTTCCCTTAATGGAAGCCGAACGATATACCTACCGTCCACATCGCGATGATGACTTTTCTTAAAATGTTCTTCACATTGTTGCGCTTCCGTTTGAACGCACTGTTCGTTAGAAATCTCTTCTATTTCCCAAAACCTTTGTAATAACTGATCTAAATCATCAGAAACTGCTATGTTCGTATGAACATCTTCACCAATGTCACTGCTGTCAATACAGCCACCAATCACCCATCCTAATTCAGTGTCCATCACAACTGGAAGTTCATTCGAGAGTTTGACGAACCCTGACCTCATGATGAAAGGTAAACGATCCATGCCAATAAGCCAATCTATTGACGCCGGCTTGTTAAAGTCAGGATCAGCTAAGTCAAGATCACTTGGTATTTTCAGAGTATCAATACTGAAATAAGACGCTGGAAGGGTTCCCGTTATTTCATCATACACAAGACAACGCAAGTCAACAGTAAAGTTTCTACACATTGATTTTACAATCACCGAACAACACTTGTTTACTGGTGACTTAACGTTCCCGATCCCTGACACTGGCATGTTAGTATTCACCATTCGACACCCCAATTTATTCACGAGCTGCCGTGTTATGCAGCTTATCTGAGAGCCACTATCCAACAATGCTCGGCAACGCACTAACCTTCCGCCATTGGCTATTACGTTCACTAGAGCTGTTTGTAAGATTACACGCACTCTCGGCAACGTTGAAACCCTTGAGTGTTGGCTCACACTAAACACTGCCACATCGGAATCTGGCACTTCATCGGATGCTGTTTGATTCACTACACTCTCTGCTTGATCGTAATGCATGATTGTGTGATGAAAACCCGAACACCTTTCACACTTGATCTGTGACTTGCACCGATTTTTCCAATGACCATACTTCAAGCAAACAAAACACAATCCTTTTTTCTTGAGCAACGCTCCTCGTTGTTTCACATTCAATTTGCTTAGTTCGGGGCACTTTTCCGTTTCATGTGCAGCCTTACAAACCGCACACCTTTGCTCAGTGATAGCCGTATTTGCCCTGTATCCAGAACGACCGGGTTTATCGACGAAATTCTTTTGTTTCTCCGATTTACCACTACACTTGCAACGCTCAAGCACTGATACACGACTCTTCAGGAACGTTATAGTGTCTTCGTATTTCGGGAACTCGTTCCGTGATACAGTTGACTCCCATTGTTTGCGCGTTTCATTGTCCAAGCACTGTGAAATAATGTACACCACAAATTTCTCACTCAGACCATCAAAACTCTCACCAAGAAACTTCAGATTTGCAACATGTGTCTCTATACCCGTCACCAGTTCACGCAAACACTCATAATTTTCCTGCTTCATCTTTTCCGTATCCAAAAGTCCCTTGATGTGCAAGTCCACTATCCGTCGTTTGTCGTCGTACTTTTCTTCGAGCAATTTCCATGCATGATCATAATTGCCATCACTGATCGTTTTTGCATCAATTATCATTGATGCTTCACCCGTTAGAGCTCTTTCCAAATGATAGAGCTTGATTCGTGGTTCTTCGTTGGTTTTATCAACCACGTCCCGAAACATTACCTTAAACTTTTGCCAATCCTCATATCGTCCGCTGAACGATGGAATGGCACGCGGCAACGATGTGTGCACCACTACAGGCGCACTCGCTTGCACGGGTATTGTTTCTGGTTCTTTCTTTTCAACCACAGGCGGCGATCGGCCTTCCAACGTTGACTCCAATTCCGTCATTGTGTCCTCGTATAGAACACGGAATTCCTGGTAAGTCGCGGTTTCACTCTGACGATCACTCGCTGATAAGCTTTTCAACAAACGTTGATGGTGATCGAGAAACTGTACACTTGCACCTTCCACTGACCTTTGAAATATTCTCAACCGTGCGTTGGAGAATTCGCTCCCTTCGTAAGCGGCCTTTAGCAAAGTGTCCCTTATTCTCACCACCTCGTCGATTGCTGCTTGTTGCATAAAATCATGCGCGTCCGGATCAATCTCAATAGATTGCACCTCTTCCGCATGTTCCTCGTCGGGCTTCTCCTTTGCAGACTTCGATGTTCTAGTCATCATGATGCACACTTCTAACACTTTTCTAACATCCGGTTCGAAGGACCAATGGATAGCTTGCTCTGGGAAGCAGTGGATACGAAAGAAAAGTTTGGTTTTTTATGTCGCTTTATTGACTAACTTAACACCGCTGCGTTTGCGTCTGGCTAAGCCGGTTGCTACAAACAGAATGCCGTTTCAATTCGAAATTCACCGCTCGCTCTTACCACTACCAGTATAAATTCATCGCATACGCGTTTCTACCTGCTCGCTTGTTTCTAGCCTCGTGCTCTTGCTCCTACACTTACTTGCCAAACAAGACTACACGTACACCAATACACCGAATGGCGCTTCGCTCGACTTATTATATCGATACATACGTACGTGCCTACCGTCAACTACAAATGTCGTTCCGTGTGGCACGATGCCTCCCTCTCTCTCTCTCCTCTTCATCTTCCGTTATCAACGGAACACGAAGTATGTTGTAATACTGAATCCAGTAGCCAATCATGCGTCTAAGGGTAAATAAAGATGAGTATTTACCGAATAATTGATGCACTGGTGGCTCAACTGCTACGTGAGCTAGTACGGGTTGCGATCGTCTTTGTTGTTCAGCATCGACGTTTTCTTGTACCGTAGGAATTAATGGCCAAAAATTGTCTGAGCATGGTAGCCAGGTTGGACACTGCCACCATTTTGTGTCGTTGATTAATTCAGAACCAAAGCAACCGCGAGAAACTGAATCTGGGGCCCTTCACGATTCTAGTCAGTTTTTTGTGTGGAGTTTGACAGTTGGAGGCTGAAATCATGTAAACACTCCATACAAAACCACGCATAAAACTAGCCTTAATTTTCAGTCTAGATTATTCTAGCCTAAAAGCTAGAATTAGATTCGAGTACCTGCTCGAAAAATGGCAAACCATGGTGGTGTTTACATTTATCCCAAGGTACATTAAAGAGATCTGGTGATGGAATCCAACATCAAAGTGTATGTAGTCCAGGTGGTCTCATAGCATGTTTTGTATAACCAAATTTGAATATCACTTTTTGATGGGATGGGTGAAAATTTTTGTTTAAACATGCTCTCTGGAGGCTTGACGAATATATAAAACACTCTTAAAATCTTCATTCAGAAGCAGAAGCGATAAAAATCAGCCTTCTAAATTCATACACCTTGGGATAAGCCCACCTGTATGTTATACCCACTTAGATAGCTGCTCAAAAACTGCTATACAATGCAAACAGCTGACAGGCTGAAATTTCAGCCTACGAACTTAAAACGGAAAGGACCTCTCTGCCGGATTGTCGCATCCTGTAATGTGTCGCCAGGAAAATCCTTTGGTCACTCTTTGTATGTGAGAGACACAATTTACGACACAAGTTTTCCAGCTCTGTGGAGATTGTAGCCAGTGATAAACGATCATTGAATCGGTCCAAAAGTAAAAATTCGAAAATGTTGGAATTGCTTCCTTTACTTTCGCAAATAGATCGCTGCCTAACTTTGCTGCGCACAGCTCTAGTTGGGCTATAGTTAGTTTGTGGCTAAGTGGAGCTATTTTTAACTTAGAAGTCAATAGTTGTGAAGTGATATTTTCTTCATCGTTGTCGTTACGGAAGTAACAACAGGCGCCATATTCCTTTTCTGCAGGGTCACAAAAAACATGTAATTGCACATTATGAATGGATGTATGGACAGCTGCTCGAGGAATCTGAAGGTAACGAAGAGGTTCAAGATGTTGTTGAAAGTGAACCCAAGCTTGTTGTAGATCCGACGGAAGTTCATCATCCCAATAACAGTTCTTCCCAGCTATTTTCTTTAGCTCCCAAAACTGCTGCATAATTTGTTTCGCCAATACCTTTACAGGATCAATGAGGCCTAATGGGTCATAACTTTTAGCATTGAAAAAAGAACGAACCGTTTTGACAGGTGATAAATGGTTTGAGGAATATTCACCTTTTTGCTAAAAGTGTTCGCACGGGGTCGCCAAATAAGTCCCAGGGTAGTCACATGTCCATTGACGTCGTCTGCAGGCATTGTGACATTTTTATGTTGCCGATTTCAATCAGCGCTTTAGGATCGTTTGAACACCACTTCAGTGTACAATTGTTGTACATCAGTAATTGAATCAGCTCCGGAAACAAAATCGTCCACATATTGGGTGTACAACTTCAAAACCGGAAGTTTTTAGCGAAATTTTATGCTTTATTGTGGAAAAATCTTACAATATATTTTATTCAAAGTATTGCCCGTCAGAAGCTATAACATTTTCCCATCAGGAAATTTATGAATTCCATCCCAAACAAATTACGCCGGCTTGCCGGCCAAAAACGAATCTATCCAATTTCGGATGCCTATTAGTTTTTCACGGGTCTTGCAACATGCGGATCTTGTCGTGATGAAAAATTATAGCCTCGTGTCTGATCGCAGATTCCGGGCGTTTTGCGATGGCATGCTTCAAACGTATTAATTGTGTTCGGTACAGATCACCTGTGATCGTCTGACCCGATTTCAACAACTGATAATGTAACGGCCCCTTCTGATCCCACCAAATACATAGCATAACCTTGGCGCCATGGATATTTGGCTTCGCCGTTGATTTGGCTGGTTGGCCGGGCTTCACGTATTTTCACGACATTTTGCACTTAGGATTGTCACAATGGATCCATTTTTCATCCCCGATCCGACGCAAAAATGATTTCTTCTTATGGCGCTCAAACAGCATTTCAGACATACAGAAGCGCCGTTCAACGTCTCTCGGCTATAATTCATAGGGGACCCAATTATCTTCCTTCTGAATGTATCTGGCGGCTTTCAAACGTTTCGAAATGGCTTGCTGAGTCACTCCCAACGATTTACCAAGTTCGTCTTGTGTTTGACACGAATCCTCATCGAGAAGCGTCTCTAATTCTTCGTCTTCAAACTTTTTTGGTCCTGGGCGTTCTTTGTCTTTGATGTCAATATCGCCACTTTTGAAGCGTTGAAACCATTCAAAACACCGTGTTTTTGCTAAAGCATCGTCGCCATAAACTTCTACAATCGTTTATGGCGCGTTTTTTAAACTTCTACAAAACTTGTTTTTAAAGTTCATAAATGATTGAAAACCAAACATCACTGCAGAATTATTGGATATTTTCAATTTGGAGCGTGAATTTTTTTTATGATTCGACTCGATTTCACTCATGAGTCGTATATCATAGGAAAGATCAACATTTTTCCAACGTTTTAACGTTGAAATTAGCTGAAATTAGCATTCGCGACCCTGAAAATTATTGAACTTTTTCTTGAAAAAAGCGCAACAGATTTTGACATGTGTTGTTGTATGGGCCATACACCACCAGTATGCAACTACGTGTCATAAACGGGTGAAACAAAACTAAACCTGAACTAAACTACACTTTATTTTAATAAAAGATACTCGATTTTAATCTTTACACCGTGTTAATAGCCAATTTATTGCACCTTCTAGCTTCCCATCTACCGAGTTAATCCTCTTCGCATTCCCAGTTTGCCACCACTTGACCTCTCTCCCGAGGAGGAATGACCGGACGACCACCCCTTCTTCTGCTTCTTCTCAATTGCTCTATTTTTGACAATTTTTTGTCGATCCTAGCGTTGTCCTCCGAGCGATCACTAACGCGCCGCTTTGTCTTATCCTAGCGTTGCGCTTTATAGCGTGAGCGGAACGCTTCACAAGCATAAGAAACAAAGCTGATCAGAGACAAAACAGTTTAAAAAGGTCGTAAGATAGTAATAAGCTCTTTTCAAAACTAACCATGAAAAACTCGGCTTTTATAGCGCGTAATACTTCAAAAATTGTTTTTAGTAAGTGTTGTGGCTGCGTGTTGGACTCCCCTGGCTCATGACCTGTGTCGGACCATGATGCTAGGAAGGCGGCTAAGTAGGTGTAATTCTAGTAATGAGAGCGATTTGATTACGATTGAAATACGGAGAGCCGTGCAGGGCTTGGGAGATGGACAGATCGGTCTCTCTTGATTCAGGCTTGGGAGCAGACGTGTGTCGTGATAGATAATTATATTTGTTAATATATGTTTTAATTAAATTAATTGTGTAGGCGTCATATTAGCAAATCCGAGTAAGTAACTTACTCCGCCTTTGTTTAGTTTCTTAACAATAATTGTTGATGCTGTTAAGTACTACGCTATAATGCAATGTTGTAAGCGATAATTATTAGGGTTTATTCGCTGTCTTGACAATTTTAGTATAGGACTGCCCTGTATAGTAAGAGCAATGGTATTGAATGAAGAAAAACTGCAATAGCACGAGGAATTGATTTTCATCCCGGCGTTTGTATGGCCGTTGCCCACTGTGCATTGGTGCATGAAACATGTACCAAGTGTTAAACGTGACACGTACAAAAAAATTGGCACGAAACAAGGAACAATGGGACGTAAAAATTGAGGAATGAAGTTATGACACAAGGAATTTATATAATCAAATTTCTGTCATTCATCAAATTATTAATGCGATAGGATTGTTTTTTAATTCCATTACTTCAACACCATATGTTGAGTCGTGTGAAATAAACACTCCAATCTTAGGAAAACAAATAAAAATGTTCTGGTCGTACCGAGATTAGCACCTGGACGATTTATATAATTTTTGAAACAAGCGATTAACAGCTATGACTAACATATTGTTATAATCTGCAGAAATGTTTGTACAAAAAGCATCTATGTAAAAATATTTTTTTAAGTCGCGCCGGACGCTCAATCACATGCATTGGAAAAAAATCAGGCGTGCAGCTACGCGGCTCAATACACATTAAACTATGTCCTTGATAACAATAGGGCGACATCGTGGTCAATTCCCATGCACGATTATTTATTTATTTGGTTTATTTATTTATTTTTACATGTATCGGTTTACAAGCTATCGAAGCTTTGTTCAGCTTTTTTAGAGCTGTAATTAAAGTTTTTTCTTAACCGAATACACACCAATGCCATACACAAATCAACACATTCACATGTCCACGGAAAAGGGAGAAACGTGTCTATAAATGTGAACAGCAGCACGCAAGAACTTATAAAACATAAAAATCAAAAGCCAAGGATGTTTCGAGAAAGGCATGTTAGGTGAGCACGGGGGTGCGTGTAGCAAAAATATTGTTGCACGTTGTAGAACATTGATGAAATTACATTACTATGATGAAAACGAAATATCAGAGCGAATTGGGCTAACTTCTTACGCGCAGGGAAAACTAATGTTTCCATTTGAAAGTGACTTGAAATACTCTGCATTGTAGTATGTTTGTCATAAGTGGTACGCGGACCACAGGTTGGAGACAACTGCTTTAGACCAGCTGCTTTCTAAATGATCGAGGGTTATGGGCCAGTTTATTACAGTTAAGAAACAAAATAACTGGTGTTGAGAAACCCAAGCGGCATCGCTGAGAGAGAATTGAGCTTTTCCCGTTGTTTCCCCCCCTGACATACCCACGAACGGTGTGTTTGTTTCTACGCGATGCGTTATTCTCTGTTGTTGTTGTTGCTTTTAACACTGTTACCACAAGAGCTTGAAGCAAGAAGCGACTCTCAGCGTTACGCTGAGTTACACTGGTATAACGCGTCGGCGTTCAACCCATACATTGAAATTGTTTCTTCTTTTCTTTCCCATACATTGAAATTGTTTCTTCGTTTTCTTCTTTCCATCTGGTACGTTTTACACGTAGTTCTTACGTTTTGACTTAGAACGCTTAGCAAAGTGACAAGTGGAACACTGATAACAAGTCGAGGTAAGTTGATAAGAATAGATTCATATTTGATTGATGATGATGTGATTATCAAAAATAAAAATAAAAATAAAAAATAATTTGATTTTTTTTTATTATTGTTTACAAACAACAGTAGCAAACAGTGTGGGTTAATGACAAATTATAATAATTCAACAGAAAGTTCTGTTACCTTACTGGCAGAGTGAAATGAATCGGTATATGTAAACATAACCCTTAAATGTATTACCATAAAGATGTATATTTTTAGTAAAATATAAATTACTTTAATTTCGAATGTTTTACTAGCTTTTACTTATATATGATTAGATTATTCCTTTACTCGGCATTTTCTATAAATAATAATATTTCCCATATTGTAGATGACATTCCCTGGGTTATGGATGAGACAGGAAATGTTGTTCCAGAAGAGGAAATCATACTTGATGTAGCTAATGATGACTTAGGCAGTCAAGAAGAGCAAGAAGATTACCCTGGCCACGAAATGTTCAATTTTAGAGACCATTCTTTGCTAGACTGTCTTCGTTTTTGGGCGCTGAAGACGAATGCACCGCATTCTTCTGTAAACATAATTTTAAGAATTTTTAGAGAAAAAACGGAACACACTCCACCCAAAGATGCAAGAACATTGTTACGGACTGATAAAAGCAGAAAGGATATTGTAAACATTGGTGGTGGCAGATTTTGGTACAACGGGGTTGGCAAATGCCTTAAAAATGCGTTTAGGTGAGCATAAACTTGTAGATTTGTTTTACAACATATAAAAAGATCTACATGTTTTCACATACTTATGTGTGAAAAGTTGGGTCAACTTAGAATTTTTTTGTATTTTGTTTATAAAATTGTTTGGTATTGTGTTTTGTGGATATTACATTAATGCATTTTATCATTTTTATATGGTCTCAAAAGAAAAATTAATGTGGCACCTAACACTACATTAGAACTAAACCTTTCTGTGGATGGCATACCACTGCATAAAAGTGGCAGAGATACTTTTTGGCCGGTGTTGATGAGCGTGCAGCGTATATTATATATATATATATATATATATATATATATATATATATATATTATATATATATAAATATATATATATATATATATATATATATATATATATATATATATATATATATATATATATATATATATATATATATATATATATATATATATATATATATATATATATATCTGTCAATAAATTATTCTGATACATTTATTGCGTTGTAGGTGTGACATCACACGTAGGGAAACACGGTTGCATGAAGTGTACTGTGGTTGGCACCCAGTTTCACGTGCAGTTTGTTTCCCGGGAGTGGGTGCTCCACCTCGAACTAACGAAAATTTTCGAGGTCGTGCCTGTGCAGAACACCATAAGGAAACATCACCTCTAGAAAAACTTCTTCATTTTGACATGGTGTTAGATGTTATTATCGCCGACCGTTTGCACCTCATCGATTTAGGTGTTATGCGCAAATTTTTACAGGCCTACGTATTTGGATTGTTTGGAGCTGAGCAGTGGTCGGCCGATGATCTCAACGCTATTTCCCGAGAATTGGAAAATATTGCTTTGCCTTCAGAAATTCACCGTAAGTTTCGAAAATTACACGATATAAAATATTGGAAAGACTCTGAATATAGTTCATTTTTGCACTATGCTAGTCTTGTTGTACTACAAGATCGAATAAGCCCTGAAGCATACAACCACTTCATGCTATTTTTCTGTGCAGTGACCATTTTGTCATCAAAATTTTACAAAAGATTATGGCCTGTGGCAGGTCAAATGCTGAAGCATTTTGTGGCTGACTTTGCTAAAATATATGGGGAAGGATACATTAGCAGCAACATACACAATTTGTTGCATGTGGCTAGCGAGGTTGAGGATAAAGGGCCACTCAACACAATGACAGCATATCCCTTTGAAAATGCACTACAGCTTCTGAAGCTTCTAATTCGAAGTGGATGGAAAAACCTGGAGCAGGTAATTAATCGGTTGTCAGAACTAGAAATCTTCAATGCTCCAGAGGAAAATGAGTCTTTTAATTATAAAATCCAAGGAAAAGGCAATAACGTTACTCTTCACTGTTAAGATTTCATTTTAAAGAAAGGTAATCGAAATGGTTGGTTTCTCACTACACAATACGAAATCATAGAGTATTGTTCAGCAGCAAACGTAGCTTCTTCTCTAGTGATACATGGAAAGAAGCTTATTATTAAAGAAGAATATTTCACCATTCCATTTTCTAGTGCTCAACTTTTAATCAGTAAGGGTAACATAAGAAACGTAGAGGCCCAAATAACTGAGTATACCCCATCCGACATTTTATGTAAACTTGTATCTGTTCCTTTGAAAGACCACGGTGATATGTTATTCGTTCCATTAGTTCATTCTCTTGACAACGAAGAATAGATAGACCATAGACGAAAGGGTTTACCAGTCCAATAAACATATGTTCATATTTTTTTAATAAGCGTCTTCATGTGCTGTGTTATCTCTTCAATTGAACGATTGTTTTAAACACCTGGACAGTTTTCTATTGAAATTTTAAACCCAGTAGGTGTACATATAAAAAAACTGTGAAATAAATAACTGTAAACTGAAAAAAAATTTTTTTAACAATATTAATTCCTAACCTGCTTACAAATATTACAACATTTAAACATCTTCCTTGTCGGATGGCAATTGCCAATTTTGCGAAAGCACTGGCTCTCTGGGACTCGGTTTTCGTTGCCCTGTCAACCCTATTCGCCGCTTTGCATTTTTTGTTTTTGATTCAAAAAATTTTTGAATAAGTGTTGGAAAACGTTAGTTTCCCGTGTAAAAAAGTGAGAGAATTAAATTCTTTAGGCTACTTCAACGCAGTGCCAAAAAATTAGTGTTTTTTTATTCTCTCTCTTATAATCGTTTGTACACTTGCTCGCTTTTGTCGTTAAGGGCTGATTTCGCGGTTTTTCTCCCTTTTTATATGTTTTGAAACCGGATCAAAACATCGCCTGGTCTGACAGATGTTGGAACCTTACAAATGTTTCCAACATTGTCCCCCCGAGTGTGAAGCTTTCGCTGTCGCACTCTCGCATATCTGTCAGACTCTTGTTCCGTTGCTTTGTTTACTTCCGCGCTACAATGAAATGTGCATACACGCGGTTCTACCCGGCCGACGCTTCTAAAGGTAAGTTCATACGCGGTTCAGTTAATTATCTCGCTAATTCTTTTCAGCTGGTGTTTTCGTAATTCGCTTCGACCTTTCCGAATCTATTCTGCCTATTCGAGTAAGATTTCGATGCGTGTAACTATCTTCAATCAACCGCACCACATTCATCGAATCCGCATTGTTATCGGCGCTCCGGTGTTTATCCTGTTTACCGTCTTCTTTGGCCGTTTCTATTGGCAAGTGAGTATAGTGTTTTCTTCTACATCCTGGTGAACCGTCTAAGACAACAATCCTGTCTTTCCTTAGATATGTACAACGCGGCGAAGTACCAAATACCGTGTTTTCTATGAAACGCATTTCTATACACGGTACCGCTGTCACTCGAATTGGTTCCCTAATTTCGACCTTTCTACGCTCTGCACCTTTGACGTCAATGATTCGCGGCGAAGATCGTGCATTCAACTCGACGGAGATCGACGGAACGAGATCGACGGAACTCTCGCGTACCCGTGTGTGGAAAGCTTGCAAAGAAACTCCTGGTGTATTGGTCGCTATCGGACAGGGCCCATACGCTACCCATCCTAGGCGAGTTTTTGAGACGATTGGCTGCCCCCATTTCCCTTCAACGCATTTCAACGAACGCCCAAGGATGCAATTGTCTATCCCTATGAGGATGCGTGGTGCTGCATCCGCATACGACGGCAGCTGAAGTCCCCGTAGGTGCTGATATTTTGCCGCAAGCTGGGAAGTGTTGACCGATTGTCTCGGGAGAGCCAATTCCTTAACGGTATGAACGTCGGTTAGCAGATACGGCGTGGCCGAACCCTGTCTACCCGATATTTTAACCGAGAGTTGTACCGAGTCCCTTTCCTCTCTCGTAACGTCACCGGTCCAATGAAGCTGGACAGGGTGGGGCGTGCCTTCAAGACCAAGTTCGTCCATCAACCCATGGTCCATAAACGTTGACGTTGAGCCATCGTCGATGAAGGCGAATGTTTCCACCTTTCCTCGTGGCCCGTACAGCGTCACTGGTACGTACTTCAACAGCACGCTCTCGTTCACTCCTGAATGTGTATTAAAATAATTATTATTTGTTTCATTAGACATACCGGAGTTACCATGGGTGCCTTCCTGGTGCAGCAGTGAATTATGCAAGATACTGCACCCATCTACGCCACAAGGAGTTGTGATGTTGCATCTTCCGTTGTGGTATTCGAGACATCTGCGACACAGTTTGCGTTCGTTGATGAACGCCCTCCTGGCAGCTACCGTAGTCCTGAGAAACTTCTCACAGGCGCTCAACGACACGCACGTCCCCCCACAGAGGATACACGACGATGACTCCGGGTGGCTGCTCGATGAAGGTACACCGCTGCTGGACTCATCCTGGAGTACCACGGCGTTACAGTAAGCAGGAGTAGTACGTACATATGGAACGGTACGGTGAGGCTGCATTGCCGTGGGTCGATGTGGCGCGTGCCGTTGCACATTATGACGCACGGGTGGTGCGCTTCTCTCAGCTTGCTCCGTGCTGGCTTCGGGCATGTCGATAACCGCGCACAGATCATCCGCAAGCTCGCCGATCCACATTCCGAACTGGTACAAGTTCACTGATCGCAATCGCTTTCGGAGTCGTGCCCATTCCATACACAGTACAGGTGGTAACTTTTTTACCAGCTCCTTCAGCAGCATAACGTCGTGGATGTAATCCACCAATCCAGAAGCCTGCACCGTCGCTATCAACCTTTTCACCGCAAAACCGAACTCAACAACGGTATCTAGTCGTTCCATTTTGGGTGCTGCCATCATTTTTATTTTCTCCACCGTCCGATCCACAATCAAATCCGGCCTTCCGAAACGAGCTTTCAAAGTGTTAATAGCCGCTTTCACACCTTCCGGAAACAGTAACAAGTGACCGACTATATCCAACGCAGTACCTTTGAGGCAGTGCTGCAGCCTCTCAAGGTTTTCGCCATCAGTGTAGTTGCAGGAAATAGTGGTTCGATTATATGTCGATATGAATCGTGGCCACTCATCTACGGATCCGTAGAAACTCGGCAGATCCCGTGGGAAACCGTTTCGAGCTGTTACTTGGCTTTGGTTAAGAAATGTGTTCGCTGGTGTTCGTTGTGTGTAAGTGTGTGCAGTGGTGTGTGGCGCATACGAAGAGCGTCCTGTGGCATAGTATGCGCTTCCCCTTCGGTCGTACATTCCCAGCTCATCAAACCCTGTGCGTTCATTATACATCACGCGTTCATCGTGCAATGTGCGTTTTCCTAGCATCGAACGTTCGGTCAATACCGCGCCTTCGTTGTAAGCACCGGATTCTTCGTACATTGCTGGTTCTCTGTACATTGCGTGTTCGCCACGCCTGCCATATGACGCCGTCTGTGCAGCGTAGTCGCCATTGCCGTACGTCATCCGCACGCCATCATTGTTTGGGTCGTGAACCTGTATCGGAGGGTTTTGAACCCGAGCCGGTCCGATTTCTCTCCTATCACTGATTTGCAACGAATTTTCCATTCCGCGAACCCATTCGTCGAAATCAGGTTCGCGTACCCTACCATACTCGTGTACTAGCGGTGCTGATCTTGGTGCCCCCAAACGGTCAGTTTCCCGGCACCATTCTTCCGCCTTTTCGAGCTCATGCATTTCTAGCAGCTCTTGAAGCTCGTGCCTAATGTCGGCAGCTCGTTGCCGTCGTTCTTCGAACGACATTCGCGGCTTTTCACGCACCTCCTTGACCACACTTTGGCTCGAAATGCCGTTGCCCTTCACTGACTCACCGATACTGACGGTCGATGTCCTGGATCTTGCATCCAACGCTGTCTCGTCCCGCTCCTGCCTTTGCGGTATTGCGTTACCGCCCGTAGCGCACCGGCTTGTGCCTGCTTCCAGCGGAATATTTTTCACAGCATCGCGTTCCGGAACCGAGCTTGACGACGCTCTTGGAGTTTGAACGCCGTTGTGCCCTGTCGCATGACTCGTCACAGGAGTGGAATAAGCCTCCTGTACATCGTAATGCAAATTCCGTGCTTGATCCATTGTTCGGTTCTCAACCTTCGTAAACTTCCCACTAAGTTTTATTGTTTTCACTACGCGGACGCGGGTGTAACTCACTTACGCGGTACTTTATCGATTCGGTTATACGACTCGCGACGAATTAGCTTGTAAACTGTTAAACAAGTAATTTTTTGGAATGTTGGAAAACGTTAGTTTCCCGTGTAAAAAAGTGAGAGAATTAAATTCTTTAGGCTACTTCAACGCAGTGCCAAAAAAATAGTGTTTTTTTATTCTCTCTCTTATAATCGTTTGTACACTTGCTCGCTTTTTATATGTTTTGAAACCGGATCAAAACATCGCCTGGTCTGACAGATGTTGGAACCTTACAAATGTTTCCAACAATAAGAATATCATTAAGTTCGCCCAAGCGTTTGAACAACCTAACTTTGTTGATGTAATTTCTTATTCCTATTTTCGCGCCGGAACGATAGCATCCTGTCCAACTACAGTCGGCAAATAAGCTTCGCGAAAAAATAATATCAATTGCCCGATGCAATATGTATTTTTTTCTGGTGTCATTTACCATCGACAAAACAAAATTAAAAATATTTTCTTTAAAAACAGCATCATATCCAAACTGTTTATCGAATTCATCTATTTCAGCCTTGCTTTGCAGAGGACTGAATTGGAATAATTCATTTTGGTTCTGTCTGGGAGGAACAATGATGTTTGATTGAACTGCGTGTTCCACATATTGATGCAAATGATCATTTTTTTTTTCTAACGATGCGATTGAGCAAGTATGCTTTGATTCCGTCTGCGTTGAAACGGAACTTGTAGCCCTGGTCGTGCAGATCTGATGTGTTTGTTCTGGCATGCTGTTCTGGTTGTTTTCGACTCGAGACGGCGGTGCCGGGGAAAACGACATCTTTATCGGCCTCAAATTCTGCCGTGACGTACCAGGCTGCCCTGTTTCAGCAGAGATCGGCAGAGCAGCGGTAGGCCGAGGCACCTGTATCGGCCTCAAATTCTGCCGTGACGTACCAGGCTGCCCTGTTTCAGCAGAGATCGGCAGAGCAGCGGTAGGCCGAGGCACCTGTATCGGCCTCAAATTCTGCCGTGATGTACTCGGTATATCTTCCAGCATGTTTGATGACGGTCCAGAATTGAAGTGAGATGCCGAGATTTTCGTTAGCATCATTTTTGGTACACCGACATCGTATGTTCTAGGTATAGATACATTCCGATACGGCTTTGAAGCAGTGACGTTATGCGTAAATTCTTTATCAGGACTATCTACTGGCAAAGGATAACACAATATTTCCTTTTCGCCCACAATCATCCGAATGGTGTTTTTTCTTTGACCGACTGGCAATTTAACTTTACTTCCTGGTTCTAAGCCGACAGAAGTAACGGTGATTTCGCTTTGCTAAAAGTAAAAACAACTTGAAAGAATAGGACAATTAATTGTATCAATAATGATACGTACATTTTTAACTTTGGTCTCCATTTATACAAAAAATATCACTAGAAACAGAATCACAGTTAATGTTGGGTAACTATTTAGCTTTTATTAATTATGTTTTTTTGCAACCAACACAAATCAAAACAACAATGGTGTACCGTAAATTTCAAAGCATGAAGAATAAACACGTATACACATAGCGTAATTTATAGTTTGCGCAGTTGCGAACTCACTGCAAACTTGGGGATATGTGTATACAGGTTAGCTCATATTGTATCTATATGTCGTGATCGATGGACATTTTTCTTCACTTTTATCTATTTTTTACTTTTATCAAACTTTTTTTCTTTATTTCCTCGCTTTAAACCTCCCCACAACCTTGCTTCAATTGATCAACCACAAGACTGACGTCCGTCTTCCCCAACTTCCTTTACTTTCCAGTTTCGCCCGGCCTGTTTTGCGCTTGACGCTCTTTCGCCCTTTCAAGCAAATTGCTTGATTAAATATTTTCTTGCAAGGGTAATTCAATTTTTGTTTTGAATATTATTATTAACCGTTCCTATCAGTATTACTCCTTCTCATTTAACTGATATATTAGTTCATCACTTGCTTCCTTTTTTTTTTATTTTTTTATTATTATTATTTCCCTGTCCTATCTCAATCCCTACATCCTACGCCACCTCTACTCTTAATCAACAAATATGGTACATTAGTGTATTTTTGAATCTTTCCGGTATGCGAATGTCTCTCTTAGGTCTAGCTTCTACATTGTTTCTATTATCGGTAACTTGTTGTGAAACAGACATTGGTAGCGTTGTAAAACAATCTTCCTCTGTTAATCCCTGATCCTCGACTGAAGAGTTATCACTAATATTTGGAACGCGCCTGACATCTCGGACATTTCTAGTTAGCTTATTCCCGGACCCGTCTACGATAACAACCTTGGCGCCTTCTCTCGTTAATACCGTGTACCTTTCGTTGGAAAAGGTAGGATCGGTTTTTGTTCTTTGAGAAGTAACTGTTAAAACTATGTCGCCGGTTGCGATGTCATTTTCTTTTGCTCCTCGATGTTTGTCTGCGTACTGTTTACTTATTAGTTTTGATAAGTTGTCATTTTCCCGTACCTCGTCTCTATCCGGTTCGTACTTGGACCTCCACAAGCAAGGAAAGGTGCCTCGATACCGCCATCCCACCAGCAGTTCAAAGGGTGTTATTCCCAAACGCGAGTGATGTTTTCGTGTGTTATGAGTATGGACGTACTCGTCCAATGCTATTCTCCAGTTCCTTCCTTCTGCTTTTGCTGCTGCTACCGCCTTAATGACACCTTGGTTCTGTCGTTCTACCGCTCCGTTCGACTGTGCGCTTAGGGGTATTGATTTTCTAACCCTAACCCCTTTAGCTTCCCAATATTGAATAAATTCCGAACTCTGAAAAGGAGGCCCATTATCGCTTTGGACAATTAAAGGCAACCCCCATATTGAAAAGACTTTAGATAGGGCTGCGTTGGTACTCTTAGCATTTGTCAGTCTCATTTCTGACACGTGTAAATAACGAGAATACGTATCTACGATCAGCAGAAACTCCCCCGATCCAAAACCCTGTAGGGATAGGAAATCGATCTGTAAAATCTCCCACGGTCCGTTAGGTAATTCTCTACATGATAAGGGTATAGGTGGGTTCCTTTTCGAGACTACGATACAGGTCTCGCAATTACTCACGTAATCCGCTGCTTCCCTCGACATATTCGGCCACCAAAAGAATTCTCGCAGTATCTTCTTTGTAGCCCCACAACCGACGTGACCTCGATGGGCCGCTTCTAGTGCTCTAGCTCGAAGATTTGTAGGTAGTACTATAAGGTCGCCCTTGAAAACGATAGGTCCTAATGTTTCGAGGTTTTTGCTTTCTGCCTCATATCGCCGGAGGGATTTTATCCACTTCCCGTTTTGAATTGCCGTTCTAACAGCTAGCAGTTCTTCGTCTGATTCGGATGATGTTTGTATATCTGTCCATGAGATATTCATATCGCCAGCGTCCAGTGCATATAGCAAATGTTTTTCGTTATCTTCATCGAACGCGTCGTCTGTTTGAGACTTACCGATCAATCGTGAAAGTGCGTCGGCAACGTTCAAATCTCCGGGTATTCTAGCTACATTAAATTGATATGGAAGAAGACGAAGAGCCCATGCTTCTGCCCTTGTAATCGCTCTTTTACCCGTACGTTGGCAGCTGCTGAATATAAACTCATTAGCCTCAGAGTCTGTTCTAATTGTGAAGAATTTGTTTATCAAGTAATAGGTAAACCTTTCTACACTCCATACTATTGCCAAAGCTTCTTTCTGCGTATGAGGGTATCTTTTTTCTGATGATGTGAGTGATTTGGAAGCGCAAGCTATTATACGTGGTGTTTTTGCGTCGTTAAATTGTACAAGTACTGCGCCGAGTCCTGTTGGGGACGCGTCAACATAAAGTTCTGTGGTATCCTTTTCATCAAAATATCCGAGTCTATTAATTGCGTTAAGAGCTTCCCTAGTCAGAAATTGAAATTCATTTTCTTCTTCCCTCGTCCAGTAAAAAGTCTCGGATCTGGCAAGAGTTCTTAGTCTCTCTGTTTTTTCGGCTCTTTTAGGGATGAAACGTTCTGCAAAATTCATTAGCCCTAAGAAACTTTTGACTTCGGATAAGCATTCCGGTCTACGAAAGTTCTCGATGGCTTTTCTCTTGTCGTCCTCAACTCTCCATCCGTCACCAGATAAGTTGAATCCCAGAAATTTAACGGACCTTGCACCGAATATACATTTGTTGTCGTTTAAACGGACATTATGTTCACGCAATCTTAAAAGGGCTGAATCTAAGTGTCGATCGTGTTCTTTCTTAGTAGAGCCAAACACTAGAATGTCGTCTAAGTAATTAAGGACTCCTGGGCAGTCAGCCAGGACAACGGTTTGTAAAAGTTCCTGGAAGATATCTGGTGAGTTGCATAATCCGAACGGCAATCTTTTGAAACGGTAAGTACCGTTACCAGCGAAGAAATTCGTTAGATGACGACAGGATTCGTGGAGCTCAACGTGGAAAAAGGCACTAGTCAAATCTATGGTCGAAAACCATGATGCCCCGTTTAGTTTTGATAGTATCGCTTCCAACGTTGGCATTCTGAACGGCGATCTTACGATACATTTATTTGGTCCTCGAAGATCAACGACTAGTCGGATGTCGTTTTTACCCTTCGGTACTACCAGGAGTGACGAGCAAAAAGACTTGTCCATTTGTTCATTTACGCGTTCTATAATCCCGGAGGATAAGAGATTCTCTAAACGCTTTTCTGTTTCGTTTCTGAAAGCGATTGGTATATTGGTAAAAACGTTTCGAGATGGTGGTAAGCTTCGATCGTATGAGAGAACTACAGGAGCAACGTTGAATTTTGGGAATTCTCCCGACATTGATATCGCCAGTATTTCTCCCGGTAACAACCGATTATAGATTTCTGATGCGCAACATTTTACTGGCACGTTCAAGCCCAATTGCAGCACGCTATATCTAATTGCTGTACTTCTACTCAGCAAAGGCTTTGCTTTTGCAATAACGTAGAATTTTTCTAAAGATCTTGGGCGTTCTTCAGATATGTAGAGCTCGGCTATGAAGGAAGCAACCACAGGAATTTCCTTCTGTACCCCGTAAGCTTTCAATGTCCGATCGGTTCCATCTTTTATATTGTATATCGGGTTCGTTCTAGGGTCACTTGCTCTTAACTCTTCATAAATATCCTCAGCTACTGTGTTCACGTCCGCTCCGGAGTCAATCATGAAATTCACAGGAACGCCTGCGACATATCCGACAATAAAGCCTTCGTTGTCGATTCCCTTCTCGACTGAGCACAACTGGTCATTATTTATAGCGGTTGTCTGTTCAGGGGACTTTGTTAACTGTAAATAGCTGTCTTTACTCGCCACTTTCATCATATCCTGGAAGTACATTAAAATTCAATATGTCTGGTTTATGTATATACGTGTGTACATATAAGCGCCCACCCGCACATATATACGTGTACGCCGTATACCCATGTATATATGTCCGTATGTATATACATACGCATGTACCTGTATAAAATATTCCTTCAAATAGAATATAATAACTATCTGTACTCTAATTTAATATCATTCCGTTCCGGTATCTCGTCCCGGACTAATAATAGGTATGTTAGGTGTACCATGTTAAATAAAGTTGTAGCTTGTGGAATATATTTTTAGCAAGAAACTGTAAGTACTATCGCTGTATTAATATTATTTATTTTTATTTTTATTTTTTATTATTTTTTTTATACCTAATTCGTCAGTTGCAAACCATAACAAATTTTAAGGCGTTAATTCTTGGAATTCTCTTTTGTGAACAATTTAGAAGCGTGAATAAATTTAGAATATGAGTGAATAGAAAAATCATAGAATTCAGTATAGGAATATATAATTTGATCGAGCGGTCAGATAAGATCAGATGATTGTATATCACTTACGATCTCTTTATCACTGGTTGTTTCGGGCGTGTTATTGCTGTCCATAATTGCCGCGATCTTCCGGGTCTTAATTGCTGGTGATCCTGCTTCTTCTTCCTCTGCGCGACGTTTAGTTTTATCCTGAATCCCCAGACGGCATGCACGTTCGATGTGCCCTACGGTGTGGCAGTTGCGACATCTTTTGCTGATGGCGTGGCAGTTCTCAGAAGAATGATAGTTGCTAGTGCATCTTCCACATGGTTCGCGACGACCTCCGGAAGGTCTATTTGATGAAAACCGCGATGGTGTTAGTCTAGATGTTCCTCTTCCGCTTTGCATGCCCCAATATTTCTGATGGTACAGTGAGTTACCGCGATGGAATCCTCCCATACGAGGCCCATTGTTATGGTAAGAGCTGTTGGACACGGCGGCCACTAGTGCTGATGGTTGGACTTGTGAGTTTTGCTGGTGGGTCCTTGCGAAATTTATATCGTTCATTTGTTCCATTTCGCATTCTCGCACTTTGTCCAAAAGATCTGTTATTGATCCACGTTTCCTTAGAACTTTTATTCCTGTCTTACGGACTCTTGGATTAGTAGCATGTGCTTGGATCACGTCGACTACTGTTTCTATCAATTGGTTGTCTTTGTAATTGCAGAGCTTTGCTAGGTCAATTATTTTCTTTACGTATGTTAAATCGGACTCGCCGTCATTCTGATTCATAGAACGTAATTTTTGTCGCTGTAGGAAAACGTAATCGTGTGAGCTATAGTATTTATGCAACCTTTCCATTGCATTAGTATACGGGAATAACTGTGCATCGCTCGATGAATCATTCGGTGATGTAGCTTCCAGAGTATCTAATAAGGAATAACCTGCTTTCATTTTGAAAGCAATTCATTTTCATGTTTTCGTTAAAAATGCCTGCGAATTTCATTGCTGCTTCGAGCTGTTCCTTCCATCGTTCGAAGGATTTTTTATCCACTTCCTCTCCTTCCTTGGGAGTACAAGTGGAAACTTGTAACGAGGCGAATGACATCGACGTAAGCATCGAAAGTTCGTTAGTAGACTGTACTGGTGTTTGGATCATTGTCGAGGACCCGTATGGTTCGGGGTTAAACGGTTGATTTTCCGAAGGTTCTTCTATCCAGGTGTTATGCCGGATCTTTTTACGAGTTTCCTTAAGTTCTTTCTCCAAGAGGGCATTCTTGTTTTTTTCTGCTAATAAAGCCTCCGTTAATGCATCAATGTTGGCCTGTGTCATGCTATGATAAAATATTAACAAAACGCGAAAACAATACCACCATAAATAAATTAACTATGAAGACAAACCAAAATATAGTTCTGTTAAGTATTATGGAATGCTGATAGAGGTGCTGAGACCGTATCGTTCGCGTCAGAAGTTAATACTAGAAGTACACAGCCTGTTCATAAGGTGCGAGTTTACGCGTTCCCGAGACGTACGGTTGAGTATTTAAGTATAATATTTAAATGGGGATAATTTGTGATGCATAAAGTATTTTTTTTTATTATTATTTTTTAAACTTAAATTATTTTTGGGTACATATCCGTGAAAAGAGATAAAACTATTTGTTGTTTGTAAATTGATTTAAAATTATACTATTTATCCCGGATTCACGTGTCTCGGAAACAAGATGTGTCTATGTCATGCATTTTTTAATATATATTTTTCGGAAAATTCCTCTCAGAGAAACAGTGTCCTCTCAGGGATACATGGTTAATTTTTCTGGAAATTCCTCTCAGGGAAACAGTGTCCTCTCAGGGATACATGGTTAATTTTTCAAGAAATTCCTCTCAGGGAAGCACCGTCCTCTCAGGGAGCTGGCTGTATTCTTGAATTTTCCATATTGCCAAATCACTCAGGATTTGCTAGTCTAGGTATTGTTTTTTTTTTTTTGATAAGCGTATTATTGCTTGCATATGCACATGAGTATGTACATGCACACAGGTGCCCGGTGCGCACAGGTACGTGCCTGTATATTACACAGTTATCATATGTATTACTTTAAGCTATTAAAATTTAATATATTTTTGTTAAAAAAAAAACCGATGTAAATAACTAATAGTAAAACAATGTGAAAAAAACGTCTATATAAAGAAGATGGTTCGTTGTAAAACTTTTTTTTTCTGTTTTAAAATTTGAACCCTCCATTTTATTTACGTGATCGTGTGGTTTTTTTTTTTTTGTTACCGGGACACACATATACATACACACGTGCACACGCACAGACACACACGCGCGAGCTTCGTACTATATTATAATTCTATAAGTATGTCTTCGAAATTACAGTTCCTTCTCCAAAAAATAATAGAAAACAGTTGCGCAATTTTCGAAAAGAAAAATCGCGACTTATTATTTCTCTGCACTGGAAACCACACATCGCCATATTGAAACACTTTCTTTCCGCCTTTACTTCGGCAAAGACATACTTGTACATACATATATATGTATATAATTTCGTCGTATATCGTATATATCGACGCTCACACACGAGTATATATTTAATCCGTAATATCTTATTTATGATCATTAAAGAATTTTAAAGTGTTAACTAAAATCGTACGGGGTCTTTAGATAAAAAAGTTTTGTGGATGAAAACTGTACAACATTTTATCCGCTTGACAGAGCACCGCCATTTTCTGTGTCGCGTGCGTCGTATTTTTATGACGATCTTCACTTGAATTCAACGCGCTACATTCTTGTCGAGAGCTTCTTTACTCACAACTCACCGACTTGCGCCATTGTCGTGATCGATGGACATTTTTCTTCACTTTTATCTATTTTTTACTTTTATCAAACTTTTTTTCTTTATTTCCTCGCTTTAAACCTCCCCACAACCTTGCTTCAATTGATCAACCACAAGACTGACGTCCGTCTTCCCCAACTTCCTTTACTTTCCAGTTTCGCCCGGCCTGTTTTGCGCTTGACGCTCTTTCGCCCTTTCAAGCAAATTGCTTGATTAAATATTTTCTTGCAAGGGTAATTCAATTTTTGTTTTGAATATTATTATTAACCGTTCCTATCAGTATTACTCCTTCTCATTCAACTGATATATTAGTTCATCACTTGCTTCCTTTTTTTTATTTTTTTTTATTATTATTATTTCCCTGTCCTATCTCAATCCCTACACTATAGTTTAGCTAACACAGTTTCAAACAGTTTATTATACAAAAAACTGGTTATTTGTTGTGCACACATAATTTATTCCAATTTAATTTTAAAGTATTACAGAAACTTTGTTAGAGTTCGCTAGTGCGCAAACTGTTTCCTGCGCAAGGTGTACGTGTATACGATGTCATTCTACTCGCGCAGTTGTCAAAGTGCGTAAACAAAGTGTAAGGTTGGCCATGCGGATAAGCAGCAAATAATTTGTGATTTTAGTGTAAAATAGCCATGGAATATTGAGTAAGTTTAATATATTACATAAATAACTACATCATGTAACATTGATTCGTAAATACTCACAGGAAACGCACCGGCCCATGGATTATTCATCGGTGAGAGGAGGTTTTCATCGATGTTTATGTATGTGGGTGAATGCTGACGGTATGTGTGCCGGTAAGGTCAAAAGATTCCAGCGGTTAGATTAAATGTGAATAAACTATTATATGTTTAATCTTATCATCGCCAGAGCTTGAATAGGATCGCACTGTAAACAGCATTACATTTGTGCATCCAACGGAGACACATCATATTTATTGCTGGTCGTCACTCAACGAAATGACGTGATAGTATAGTGCAGCGAGAATATAATCAGATGGGAAGTATTATTTACATTTTACCTCTCATATGTACCCATCTACATTTCTTAATTATACAATTTTTTCACAGGAAACAGATAATACTTCCGGTAGTTGCGATTGACACATACGGTCATACAGCGTGTTATTAATGGAAAAAGGAAACATCGTGAAATTGTACAAGAATTCTCGTAAAAACTAAGTAAGTAACTGAATTAAGAAAACTAATTGTAAGTGTTTTGTGCATTTTACTGTAACTAAACCATCCCTTAATGCTCTAATACATTATTTTACAGGAAAGTCATCATTTTGTCATCATTCGCCCGTGTATGGTTGTGTGTGTGTTAGTGATTGCCAAAACGGCTCCAAATCCGGCTCTGATCGGCTCCAGGAAATTTCGAAGTTTCACTACTTTTAATATTTTACTACAACTTATTTACATTCCGCATTATGCAACGGATTTTCCTGTTTGAAACTTTAATGGAAAGGAATTGTTTCGGAGCACTGTGCTGCTTTGGATCCTTTTTGTGCAGTCGTTGGTTCGAAACCGGCCCGGAGCCGGCTACGGAGCCGTAGGTGCGAAGCCGGCTCTGGAGCCAGGTAGGAGCCTCCGAAATGCCCATCACTAGTGTGTGCATGTGTGTGAGAATGCCGAAGGAATTTGCGCGGGAGAAATGATATGTGTGGATTTTCAAATTGAGTCACAATGAAATATAAAAATAATACATGCATGATACTGATGTACGTTGCAGTTGACACAACGATCAAGAATGGCGGCTGTGAACAACTAGAACATCCGCGCATACTCAACTGGACCAAAACACTTTCCACTAACACACTTGAAGCAAACCAACATTGCCACACACCACAAAATAACATTAAAAGGAAAGTAATACAAAACATGTTGATTTACGCATTATAATCTTTTCTTGTTCTTTTTTTACTGCAAACAGGGGACATTGTATCACCGAATCTGCAAGTGGAGTTTATGTACGGAAAGTGCTGTGAAGAAGCGTGTTGTGCGGTGTGTTTCGTTGTATTTCTATCTACAAGATATGCATCAACAATTGATTAGTGCGTTAAATCGTGTGTAATTCAACAATCGATAGCTTTATCCGAGCATTAGAAGCGGCAACAATACATGTGCCTGACGCAGAGACAACAACGCCGTCGGCATCCGTTGATACCATCCAAAGTGATGGTTGAAATCGTATATAAACGTGTAAAACCATATATTGGGGCATGTAAGTATTGAATAATAGTTAAATAAAATACATTTTATCATTGTACTGGACAATGTGCATCGAAATTAAAAAAAAAAAAATGTGTGTGTGTTTTTGTTTACATCCGAATACAGAACCCACAGCGTTATACTGTGGTTCAAGCACTCGCTAAGTAACGCTTGAGCTTTGAGCTTTCATTGAGCTTACATAGAATGTTACACGCTACCTGCTCACTAAGGACTGCTATCGAGCAGTGTTATGAGCAGGTAGCGAGCAGTAACGCCTCCATACAAAAATCGCGAAACGTAACGCTCCAATGCTATTTGGGAAGCGACAATTTAAATTTAATCAATCATTTTTAACGAACATTTTTTAAAAATCTTTAACCGCCAATGGGGATATTCAAATTCAAATGATTTTCTTTAACGAGCAATTCTCGAAGTAGCCATAAATAACATTTTCTTCTTATTTTTAACTGTTGCAAACGAGACACCCTTAAGTTTTATGATTATCATATAAATCAATTTATCTTTTTTTTCGCCACGACGATCACATTTTCAAACTCAACGGTCATTTACGACTGTAAGGTAGAAAGAAACGTTAAGAAAGATAAGACTAGAATTCGTAAAAATCAACATACTTCCCAAGCCGTCTTTTTATATTTAATCAAAGTGTTAAAACATAGACAGGAAATGCTGTACGAAAAAGCGTATCATAAATAAGCTCAGATTTCTAACAAATTCAGCTTAAACAACCTTGCAACAGGATAGCACAGAATAAGGAGGCGTCCATAAATTACGTAACGCTCAAAGGGGGGGGGGAGGGGGTTCCCTGTAGCGTTACGATTTGTTACATAGGAGAGAGGGGGGGTTCACATTCTGTTACGTAACGTAATACAATCCTATCACTGGTCACTGACAAATGATCGCCCACCTGGGTAAGTTTTGCACTTTTATTTCTTTAGAGGTTTTCAGAGGTTTGACATAAAATTGCCATGAAAAAATCCACCGTGTAATACAGGTTTAAGAGCCGTGTGTCTCAGGTAAAGACTGTAGTTTTCAATCTTACCGTCAACAAAATTCAAACAGTTACATGTCATTCTACGCTAAACGCATCGACCTGTATATTATTGTTGGTAAACAACAGTCGTGCGGTGCTGTCAATCAGGATTATGGCAAGATGTCTAAAAATGTATACATATGTACAATGTACAACATATATATTATGCGTTTCTTTAATTTTAAATTTTTTATCTAACTTTCCTTTCATTAATTAGACATTAATTTTAATTAAACATTAATTAAAACAACTCTGCATACTTTATAAAAGCAATCAAATAAAAAAATATAAACCCATTTTTTTTTTTGTATTTGTTGATGCAAAACCAAATTATGGGGGGGGGGGGGGGGGTGTTCCATCATGCGTTACGTAATTTTGGAAGGGGGGTCTCCTCCAACGTTACGTTTTGTTACGATCGAAAAATCGAAATTTCAGCGTTACGTAATTTATGGACGGCCCCTAATCAACAGTTCAGACTAGCAAAATATCATACTTAGGGAGTATAATTGCTATCATAAATAAACAATATTCTTTTCAAGGATGCGAAATATGCATAACACGATCTACATACGCACAACTAGGTGCAAGAAAACAACAGGCTGGATAAGAGAGCGATACATGCATCCATTCACGGCGAATAACATATACAACCCACCCGCACATGGCAACATTAGACATTAGATTAACATTAGATAGGGTAAAACAATAAAACAGACCAAGCGAGGCGAAAGGGATTGCGGTAAAAAACTCCTAGCGAAACGAAGGATAAGGCGGGCGGACATTTACATCCTCAGTCCTCGCGGAAAAAGAACGAGACACGCGATCTAGGCAAAAGATAAAAGAAAAGCGTACCCTGGAAAATCGGGTTAACCTAGAATGTAAAATAGATAATAAGGATTGTTTGAATTGTTAAAACGCCAAAAATGCTATTAAGATATCAAACTGAAAAGATCGGTGTGTCAGTGTCAGAAGTTCTTTTTTCCTCGTCTATAAACGGTGGTACTGCCAACGCGTTGGCAACAGACTCGATCAATCGTCTGATCGAGTCAAAAAAGGTTTTCTACACGCCTCGAAGTTTTACAAATAGTTAATGATATTAAACAATGCGATTGGTTGTTGTTGTTTTTCTAAAATTATTGTATCATTTAAGCAAGATTCTAATTCATATTTTAAATTACAATTATTAAAATTAATTGTAAAGATTCTTCCGTTAAGAGTTCTGTTTAGTTTTGTTTAGTCTAATGTTTATTATTCGATGGACTATGAAGCTCTTTCGAGTCAAAATTTGTTTACAATATACATTAGATAACGAACAGAACATTAATATATTGTTATTTTTGGACGCATTTAGAACACATGAACGTGAAGTCAGTTCTGCTATCGTCATTTCAGGCTGATAGAGATCGTCAGCTGAATTTAGTAGACGGCACATACAAAGAAGGGAGTTGCGAGAGCCAAAAGTTGTACGGGTTTCAGCGACTGTCAGCATTAGCCGGCGACGGAATATCCTTGCAGGAACATAGAGGTGAATCCTTGAAAGCAGCTCGGGACAGTCGATGATTCCGTTTAACATTCCCGTGAGAAATGCTAGCCTGGCGTAAACAACGCTTAGCTGCCTTAGTCCCGCCTGTGATGCACTAGATCCGTGAGGGCTGTTGCTGCGAATCTTAGGCCGCGGGGCCATGGGGATTCTCAACGCTCATTTTCTCAAGCACTCATGAGTGCTTTTGAGGAATCCTCGTTCTCAGCGTTTGTCGAATAGGAACAAAATCGGTTTTGACAATCTTTGAGAATCTTTGAGAAAGTTGACGATGCAGCGATCGGCTAACTGAAATATGAGCAATTGTGCTATTTGTATATCGGAAATCACTTTGGAAAATGTATTCAATGTTTAGAATTGAAAAAAAAATAAAAAATTGCGATCAAAAATATATTTTCTATTTAATGCTCCAAATAAAGCATGAGTGACTTTATCAGTTTCTCAAAGTGAGAAAAATTGACGACGGCCACGGGCTCGCGTCTGAGAACAAGATTTGAGTGCTTAAGAAAATTAAATGAGTGCTTGAGAATGTTTTCTCAGCTTGAGAAAGCCCCGTTGCCCCGCGGCCTTAAACAAATAGAGCAGAACTGTCACCGCTGCTGACAGCCAAGCATTCAGCACTTGCGATCGAGAGAGATTCCACAATCTCACCTACAGAGGGCACTGTAACGGGTTCGGGTACAGGGAATGGCGAATGAAAAAGTTATTACTATATCGTTACGCGACTAGTTCAGGAGCTAACAAGGGCTTTCCCGGTTTTGCCGCGGCCCATCAAGCTCCTAGCGAACGCTTCAACGTACCGCCCCCAGATGCCCTCCTGAGCGAAAAACGTAGAAGGTTGTTCCGAGACGTTGTTGCATCCTCGGAAGCCGGTGTTGTTGACAATGCTCCACTTCTTCTTCTATTTGGTGTAACGTCCTACGCGAACATGCCGGCCTATCCACAGGCTTTCGACACTTAATTCATTACCACGCACACTGCCGGACAGTCAATCCTTGCTACGGGGCGACGTCCATTCTAGATTTGAACCCATGTCGGGCATGTTATTGAGTCATTCGAGTTGACGATTGTACCATGAGACCACCCCCAATGCTCCACTATACCCTGTTATTACAAACACCAACCATACTCACTGTGGTGATTAGTGCCATCTGTACATCAGATGCCGCAATCTCAACACCGCTCTCATATTCACCACCTTAAGTGGATATCACCTTGTGGTATAGAGTAAGTTAACAGAGCGTAAGTGTATGTGTATTAGATTAGTTTAGTGCAGGACGAATGAGGAAGCAGCGATCGGATGCACCTAACGCTCGGCCACTTCTCTCGCAACCATCGGCCGGGTCGGATCCGCGTCTAATAAAGCAATAAATTAAACTCCAACCTAAAAGCTCACACTCAGCAAAGAAGTCGCCCTTCACTACCACCCATAATAACAGGAACCGATACCACCACCACGTTGATATCAACCGTGTCACAACTACCGAGGACAAGCTATATGTGGCTACATCTGTCTAAGTTAGCCACAACCGTAACCGTTGACCAGGTAGTGTCGATGGTAAAATCACAGCTGGACACCACGGACGTCATCGCTTTTAGTTTGCTTGAAAGCGGGAACAACCATTAGCTCTGTTAGCGCACTAACTTTTAAGGTTAGAATTATCGCTGCTCTTCGAGATAGGGCACTTACCGCAGGATCTTGGTCGGCCGGGCTCGGTGTTATTTGTTATTTGTTATTTATTAATTAAAATTCAACGGACCGCGAGTGGCCCACTTGAAGCGAATTCATTTACATTCATTCATTATAACATATTCACATTTCGGTCATTCATTTGTCACGCTTAGTCTTAAGTAACATAATTAACATGTAAAAGGTCGCACGACACGAATACTATTTAACAATGCGGTGCGCGACATGTCAGGTTGATGACGATCACAAATTACATTAAACTCACGGCACATACGAATAAACGGATCAGAGGAGCCAAAGCGAGTGCGGCGTTCCTCCACGTCAAGTAGCGATCTAGCTCGGAGCGATCTCGGCGTGACATACATGTTGAGCCTCGAAAGAAGTGCGGGCGAGTCGATCCGATTGTCAAGAAGTCCCGCGACAAACAGCCTCTGATCGTTGCAGTTCTGTTGCTTCAGTGTCTCGATGCCAAGCAACGCACAGCGTCCCTCATAGTCAAGTTGGACACTCCAGGAGCGCAAAGCGAACCGCGTGAATTTGCGCTGGATCGACTCTAATGCAGACCGCGTCAGTGATGTCTCGTGCTATTTATATTAGTAAGCCAATCAATCGGTTACCCTTAGTGAACGTGCTCTAGCTGGTCGTGGAAGCTCAACTTTTCGTCAAGGAGCACTCCTAGATCCGTGACACAGCTTTTGCGCCCAATGGTAGATCCATTTAACGCATAGTCATACACTAAGGGGCACCGCTTTCTCGCAAACGTAACGACAACACACTTCTCGACGCACAATTCAAGACCATTCAAAGAGCACCATGACTGGAAGGCACTTAGAGTGGCCTGAAGGCGGAGTTGGTCTGACCGGTCACGGATAGGCAGGAACAGCTTCGCGTCGTCTGCATACAGTAGGTGGCTATCAGCAGGAAGCAACCGTGTTACGTCATTTAGGAAAATGAAAAATAGCAGCGGTCCAAGGTTACTCCCCTGGGGCACCCCCGAAGAAGGATCGATACGGCGCGACGTATGGGGTCCCATCTTCACGCAGTATGTGCGACCAGCAAGATAGGAACGCATCCAGGGCAGCAGCTGCACAGGCAGGCCAAGCGTTTCGAGCTTTGCGAGCAGCAAGGCGTGCGGAACGCTATCGAAGGCAGCCTTGATGTCCGTGTAGACTGCGTCGATCTGCGAGCCGGCATCGATGGTCCTGTGGCATAGGCTAACGAACTTAACCAGGTTGGTGGTGGTTGAACGCTGAGGGACAAATCCATGTTGAGCTGCGCTAATGTAGTTCGAGGCAGCTGCGAGGAGAGGTTCGTACACTAGGAGTTCGAAGACCTTAACGCAGTCACAAAGCGATGTAATGCCACGGTAATTACATGCATTTGATTTGTCCCCCTTTTTGTGCACTGGAACAAGCCACGAAGTTTTCCAGCAGGCAGGATAGATGCCCGAACGCAGCGAGTCGCGAAAAATCGAGGCCAGAATAGGCGCGATAGTGGTACCACAACGCTTAAGCGTGGAAGCCGGGATCCTGTCAGGCCCTGGAGCAAACGAAGGTTTCAGCCTGTCAATCGCTTTCGAGACTGAATACTCATCGATGATTGGCAAGTTTGGGGCCATAGCATCCACCGGTACGTTTGATAATGCGTCGGCTATCTGACTTTCATCAGTTACCGCTGGAAGGAAGGTGGCGGCAAAGCGCGAGGCAAAAATATCAGATACAGCAGACGGATTGTTGCCGTTGCGCCTGTTGTAACTGACGGAGCTTGGAAAACCAGAGGATTTCCGACGATTGTTTGCGAAGTTCCACAGTACACGTGAATCGCCGCGGCAGCGCAAAACCGTACGCCGTACGTGCCCGAGGTAGCGGAACCTGTTATAGCGTCGATAGAGAGAGTGTGCAGTATTATAGTTGCGCAATGCAGCGGGACACCTACGCAACAAATAATCGCGATACGCGGCAGCTTTTGCCGTTTTGAGCCTGCGCAGCGTTCTGTCACCCCAAGGGGGGCCTCGTTTAGGTCGTTTCACCGGCGTGCATTCATTCAGGGTTTGCAACATGAACCGCTCAAAATCTTTCACAGCGAGGTCAAGAGTGGCGTAACGGGAATTCGAAGACATTCGCGAACGAGGTGATCATCGGCAGGAGCCTGTTAAAGTCCGTCCGCGCGTAGTCAAGGCGTGGTGTTAGCGCAGGAACGGCTGATTCCTCTCGTGGTAGCGGGATGGCCAACTCAAGCGCAGGGTGATAGGTGTCAATTGCTAACAGCGGGGTGAGGCAAAGTTCAAGCGGAAGGCAAACAGAAGCAACAGCATTATTTACAAACACCAGGTCTAAGACGCGTCCGCTGGTGTTCAGATGACCATTGATCTGGAAAAGTCCGCTATGATGCATCTCGTCCATAAACAGAGCGGAGAGAGCCGATCGCGTACGTGACTCATAATGCAGAAATGGCAAATCCGGATCATGCTGAGCGGCTGACCAGGAGACGAGAGGTTGGTTGAAGTCTCCTGACAGGAGGATACCGTCTCCGGGATGCATAATGAGCATAATGAGCAAATGCAGTTTTCGATTTCACGGAGCGTGGCAGCATTTGCGGCAAGTCTAGGCGGGAGATATGCAGCAATGATGAATAGTCGGGAATTGCCTAGTTGTATTACAACGCACACAAGCTCAAGGGATGGATGCACCGTTATGTGTTCCTGTGACGTCAGAGACTGAGAGCATGCAATCAACACACCTCCACCGCGAGAACATGTACTGTTGTCAACACCACGATCGCATCGGTAGACTCGGAAGCTATCGTCAAACAGCAAAGCCGAAGGTAGGCTAGGATCGAGCCAGGTTTCCGTCAGCACTATTACATCGAAATTGGATTCCAACACCGACAGGCAAAACTCATCGACCTTCGTGCGCAGTCCCCGCACGTTTTGATAGAAAACAGAGGCAGTGGAACGGGCAGTACGAAGCGCATTAGCAGCAGGAACAAAACAGGTAGGTGTTTGTACAGACTTAACAGAGGTTCGTCTATTCGTGAAAAAAATCGGTCAAGTGTTTGAGCCTGTGATGTTGATGCGTGTGCAGGTGCGTGATAGACAGTGGATGTTGGTATCGGCGATCGATGACAACAGGTATGCGTGTGAGAGAACGGTGTTTGATGGTGATTGGTGACGATGAGTGTCCATACTCTCGTTGACGGGATTGTACAAATTCACGTACACCAATACCGACAGGCCAGGTCGATGGGGCGAGTGCTGCGTCACGAAGGGCGGCCGGTACTCTCACTTTGAAAGAAAGCCAGTTTACGCTGTCAACACTGACTCCCTTCCTCAGCGAGATAGTCGGATCCATATTCTGTCTGTGGCCGGCTGGGGAAACACTGCTCGAAGCGGTGACGATAGCGAATCGGTTCCCATAAGTTCATCCGGTAGCGTAGACGGGGGTGGGATGCCGACTGTAGTGTTAGTGTACGCGCTTGGCGATGACGCTGCATAAATGTTATTTTGACGAATGTTTACGTTTTTGTTGACATCGGGGGACATAGAATCCTCGATGATACGCCGCCGCTCTCTACCCGCAGCGGGCCGAGGATCGGTATTGCAAAGCTGAGGTATGGGTGCATTTTGCAGTAGAGTAAATCCGCTGCACACCTCGGCGATAATCGGTTCAATAAGCTTCCCCACAGCCGCAACAGTTGAGGTGAGAGCAGCTTGAAAACCGACCTGAGCCCCGATCTCTTTGATTGATCGGCAGCGCGGATTTTTCAGGATATTGGTGCACCCAGTGCAGCTCCAGTGCAGATCGATGTGGGTCAGGACCGCATCAATCAGCTCCGAAGGCAGCCTGCAACAAACGCGGTGAAAAGTAGCTCACAGTACGCACAGCCGACGATACAGTCGGCAGCATCCAGAGGCACAGCACACGCAAAACAGATAGCCGCCATAGCAAAATTATGCGCGGTTTTGATCACACCACCGTTAACCCGGATTAAAAACGTTAAAACACAGTCGTGGGTCAATGAAATAACACTCTAACACGCAACAGTAACAAGAAGCAGTTGGGTAGTCAATTGGACGCGTATTAACTGGGTACGTTAGAAAATACACTTAAATATTTTTGGAAAAACGCGGAGCACAGCGATATGCGACCGAGCAGTTAGACGTTAGATGTCAAATCATGTGCGTGAGTTTATCTCACTCCCGAAAAGACCGTCACACCATTATCATGATCTCACAAACACAAACTCACCTATACCTGTTCAAAATACCTCGATTCACCCTGTACAATTATCACCCGATATCAACTGCACTTTGATATCGCCTGTTGAAACCCCTTTTGTGTTGTTTGAACCTCTTACTAGTTCAGTACGTAGCGCCTAATTCGTCGATGGACTGCACCAGAATGCGCTTTACCAGCTAAATAACAACACTTACTCTATGGGGCGTATTTTAGACCTTGCATAAGGAAATTGGTCGAGTGCAACAACTTCTTCTCTCATACGTGCCAGCGAGCACCCGCTACTGCCAATAGACTGCTATCACCCACCGCTCGTTTTTGATTTGGAGATCACAGTATTATAGTGTAATAATGCCCTAACGCTTTCTGCTGCATGGGCAAACATCGACTCGCAGGTCGACTCGCGCAATCGCGACACGAAGCCGAAGCAAAGACGGTTATAGTACAAAGGGTATAAGTACAGGTGTGAGGTACAGTATCGGACAAAATAATAGGGCATTGGTTTTTTCAACGCACCATGCACCCGTTGGGACAGGTTTATGTGTGGTTTGTATTGGTTTGTGTTTGTGTGTGTATGTGTGTGTGTATGTGTGTGTGTGTGTGTGTGTGTGTGTGTGTGTGTGTGTGTGTGTGTGTGTGTGTGTGTGTGTGTGTGTGTGTGTGTGTGTGTGTGTGTGTGTGTGTGTGTGTGTGTGTGTGTGTGTGTGTGTGTGTGTGTGTGTGTGTGTGTGTGTGTGTGTGTGTGTGTGTGTGTGTGTGTGTGTGTGTGTGTGTGTGTGTGTGTGTGTGTGTGTGTGTGTGTGTGTGTGTGTGTGTGTGTGTGAATGTGAATGTGGGTGTGTGTGTTGTACTTTTGTATGTGTGTGTGTGTGTATGTTTGAGTGCGTATTGGTGTGTGTGTTTGTGTCACAAGTATGTCGATTCGGATAGATTTGTTAGTAGTTTTTTGTGTTTTGGGTTAGGTTTTTGTTGTTATTAGCAGGACCACCGCCCTCGCGATCAGTGTTTCTTCGATATATTAACAATCTTACGGTCTTTGTTTTCTCCAGTTAGTATAATTCATTTATTTTTACCCCTGGGGATTTAAAACCTTGTTTTTACAAATTTTCCAAGAAAGGTATGCATCCTGCTGGCACATGCTGCTCTAGCGATCGCTAAGCCCTTGGCCCTTTGGCCCTATGCCCTACGCTATTGACATTTGTTGTTGTTGTTGGTTGGTAAGCCTTTGGCCCTTGTTCCTACGTCCTACGCTCTACGCTATTGACATTTGTTGTTGTTGTTGGTTGTGATGCAGATTGCATACCCCTTTGGCGCAGCCTAATTACCGCTGTCGGCGACAGTCTTCTTTCGCCGTGGTCTTCTGCCAGCTCACCTGCGCGCCAGCTCAATGCACGCACCAAGTTTTCCATGCGCACACTACATTCAACGCAGAGATGCACGCAGGCCTTTCAATGGCGTGCACTGGAGAAACACCTATGAGGGAATGCCGAGTTCATTGCTGTAGTGCGCGTATCCATTTCGCATCGCTGTCGTATGCACATTCATCAATCAGCACACCTGCGTTTTCGTCCGAGGAACAAGCGCTGCTGTCGATGCAAACTTTAGCTTTTATCCAAGTGTAAACGCACGGTGTTTCACATGATAACACACATTACTAGAATAATTTCAACGCAATAAGAAACCATGACAAGCAACGTTTCTTCAGACAAAAACTCACCCACACACTCACACACACACACACACACACAAACACACACACACACACACACACACACACACACACACACACACACACACACACACACACACACACACACACACACACACACACACACACACACACACACACCGACACGGTCCGCTGGTATCAGCCAGCCATGCTACTGCCTTCTCCGCCTGGTTCGGTGTGCACGCATCCTGTAGAGCAAATTGCCGCGTGATTTCGAGCTCACGCTCCTCGAATTCAAGCTCTTTATCTCTATTTCAACAGTCGTTTAATTATACTCTTCGAATTATTTCCCCGTATTTGCCTATATGCGATATCGAGCAGTCGTTAACTGTTTTGACGATCGTTTATTTTAACAGGAATGCAAAACCAATGAACTCGGTTAAACCAAAATGAACTTTAAACGACTATTAAAAAGAGTTCATTTATTCGCGATGCCGGCTATTGTGTTAGTCTCGGGAGTGAAGTATAATTAGGGAACGTTAAGTTAATCTCCGGAGCGTGGCGTAAGACGGTGCGGAAGTGACGCGAACATTAAATCAGTGCAAAGTGAAAATGTTAAGCGACAGGTCGGCAGTAGAAGACCCCCGCGAGCGGATCGTTGACCAGCAGGAGTCTTTAGCTGGACCGTCGATGAGCGACAGTTCGCCAGTAGAAGACCACCACGAGCAGATCATTTACCAGCAGCAGCCTCAGGCTGGACCGTCGACGAGCTCGATAGTACGAAGCAGCGAGACAAAGAACGCTGCACCGGTAAAGGTGGGCGCGTCATCGACCCCAGATATCGTAGCTTCTCGCGAGCTGGCGGTGCGTATGAGAAGGCTTAAGCTCGACCGGCTCCAGTTTGAAACAGAGATAAAGAGCTTGAATTCGAGGAGCGTGAGCTCGAAATCACGCGGCAATTTGCTCTACAGGATGCGTGCACACCGAACCAGGCGGAGAAGGCAGTAGCATGGCTGGCTGATACGGACCGTGTCGGTATGGCGACTGGGACGCAACGCGATGGCGGCGGCATCGGGTACCCTCGATCCAGTCATCCCCCCTTTACATCAACGGAAAGCCGTGGGAGTATTCCCCGCACTACGAACCGACGTGGATGTATGACCAACGAGCGGCGCAGGAACAAGAATACGTGGCGTGGCGGCGTGCGGTGAAAAACTCCTTTACAAAGGATCGCGAAAATCATCCCAGATGACACCATCTTGAGTCAACCGACGTACAAAATGGTGGTCCAAGTCGCGTGTCAACATTCTTAAACATTGGTCTCAGAGATACAGCGTTGAACCAAAGTCATGGAAATGCACGTCAAGCTATCGGAAACGATCTACCGATATTTTCTGGAACCGTTACGGAATGGCCAATATTATATTTGTATATTTATTAAATGATCGACAGACCTCATAAGCCCTCTCGATATATGTAAGGGTACAATAAGAATATAACATAAATAGTCACACGCTTTACAATAACACAATAATAACAACAATAACAATTACAAGGACGCTAAAGATTCTGGCGAGAGGCGCGAAGTAAATTAATGCGACTCAACACATTTGCCATCGTCATGCCGGGCTCATACGCATCAAATTCCGCATTCAGAGCAAGACAAATACGCAAAAACGAGTCTCGGGAGGCAAAGGCGGTCCTTGTCTCTGGGATGGCCAGCATCGCCCGAGGGCGGAGAGTTCTTACAGGCACGTACAGCTGTATCGACGAGAGCAAAACCGGACAATCGATGCTACCATTGAGAAGCCCAACGATAAAAGCCAGCCTAGCATTTCGTATTCGGTCGTCGAGTTGGGGAAACCCGAGCAACAAACACCTTGTTGTGTAGTCGTTGTTGCTGCCCCACGAACGGAGCGCGAAACGGGTAGCCCTACGCTGGATGGACTCCAAGCGCGCAACCCCCCGAGCAGAGGAGGGCCACCACACAACGCTGCCATACTCCAGCACTGATCGAATAAGAGCACAACAAAGAGTTTTGGTGCAGATTGGGTCAGAGAGCTCGCGAGTCATGTAAACGACTAAACCTAACAATTGACTGCATCTTGTCACAACGTGATCAAGGTGTTGCTCAAACGTGAGTCTCGCGTCGACGAAAACACCCAAGTCCTTGACACAATCGACTCTCTGCAAAGTTTGCCCGTTTATCGTGTAGTCGAAATGCACTGGAGAGCGCAAACGGCTGATGGTGATGGTAACACACTTATCAACACAAATGGTTAATGAGTTTCGCGTGCACCAGTTATCCAATTTTTCTAGTGAAGCCTGGAGTATGCGATGGTCGTCTGGTCCCTGGATTTGCCGAAAGATTTTGGTGTCGTCCGCATAGAGCAGGTGATTATCCGCAGGAAGGATCGTGGAGACATCATTTATATAAAGGACAAATAGTAAAGGTCCCAGATTGCTGCCTTGAGGGACACCAGAACAAGCACAGAGGGATCTAGATAAATGGGGCCCCATCCTAACGGAATGAGTGCGGCCCATTAGGTATGATCTCAGCCAAGCAACTAGGGGATCTGGGAGGCCGAGTCTGTCGAGTTTTGCTAGCAATATGACGTGAGATATCCTATCGAAGGCGGCTTTTAAATCGGTGTAAATGACATCTACTTGAAAGCGAGCATCAATGGATTTATGGCAGCTACTGACGAATTGCATAAGGTTTGTGGTTGTTGATCTGTTAGGGACAAATCCGTGCTGATTCGGGCTGATGTAATTGCGGGCAGAGGCCAGTAACGGTTCATAAACAAGCAGCTCAAGCACTTTTGCAATGGCCCCTAGCGATGTAATGCCGTGATAGTTAGAAGCCTCATTCTTGCAGCCTTTCTTATGGATTGGTGTTAACCATGAGACCTTCCAGGAGACAGGAAAGGTGCATGAACGTAGTGATTCCTCGAAGATTTTTACTAGTATCGGAGCAATCGACGCAGTGGACTTTTTCAGTATCACTGCCGGGATGCCATCAAGGCCGGCGGTGTAGGACATCTTTAGGCGGTCTATGGCGCGGGTGACTGACGAGGTATTAATGACCGGAAGCATGGGACGAAGTGCATCTGCGGGTGTGTTAGTAAGTGCAGCATGAAGAGCCTCGGGGTGCATGTTTTCAGAAACAAAAGTGTCCTCAAAACGTGTAGCAAACAATTCGCACATATCTGGGAGTGTGCAAGCTCGGTTCCCCTTGTAGCGGATCAAACCTGGGAAACCGGAAGATTTGCGCTTATTGTTTGCGTAGGTCCAGAAGTGTTGAGGATGCACGCGCAGCTTTTTTTATACGCGCACTTCAAGCGATCTTCCGCTGCATGTGGCTTTACTGAAGAGGAAATCTTGCTACGGTTACAAAGGGCGCTACGTGCACCTGCGCTGGAGGCTGTGGAAGACCTGCTGCTGCTTTCCAATAACTTGGAGGAGACGTTAGGTGTACTCGAGACCAAATTTGGAAGGCGGGAACTGATGGTTGACAGCATGATCGAAAAGGTGAGGAAAATACCAGCTGTCAGGATTGCAGTAGCATCGGAACGACTTTGCTTAATGTGTCGTGGTTCATGCAGAAGTCTTGGTGAATGCTTTCGCTTCCTAGGTCTAACCTCTACTGATAGGCGAGCTTTCGTAAAGCGGCAAGAGTTGTGCCGAAAATGTTTAAAATTCTAAAAAAAATGGCTGCTGTGATAAGAAGGAATGTGGAAGAGAAGGGTGTGATGGAATGCACCATCCCCTATTAAATGAAGCAGGTGAGGCCATACCAGCGACCGCATTAAATCAAGGGCATGTAATATTCTGTATCAGGTTGCAATTGTTAGAGCAGCGGTGCAGAAGGATTAAACATCACTCGCGAGGTCAATTCGTCAAAAACAAAGCATTAGTTTCGGATGATCACTGGGAGCCATCAGGGCTCCAGGTAACGAGTGGACACAATGAATTAATTTAACATATTTGTGTTGTTTGTGCGAATTACGATAAGACTTGAACGGCTCCACTGAACCGTGTCACTGTGCGTACTGTGTGTAACTGAGCAGCACTCGGTCTCATCTTACATCTTTATTTATACGATTCATTTCCTTTTAGTTAGATTTGGTTTTACTTTACTTTCTATTTTGTGTCAATTATGCTGAATGTCAAGTTTTGTGTTTACATATGGTTGTGCTTATTATGTAAGGTCAGTTCTGGGTTCTGACGCTTACGCGGTGTTTTGTTTCCTACGCTTACGGTTCTGTTTGTACACACGAGGTACAGTGTCTCCTATTTCATTATTTATTAACTGTTGGTTGCTATTATGCAATGCTGTGTTTTTACGCTTTACCCACTTGAAGCGTTTTGTGCTGGGTAAGGTTTTTTCGCACCTCCGGGGTTGTGTGTCGCTTGTGTGTTTTAAGTGTTTTTGGATAAGGGTTTTTCTGCTGACTTACAATTCCTGACGTAAGGTTATTTATGTGGTTTGGGTTGTGTTGGTATCTTGAGTGGTTGGAATTTGGTCTTTTTGTGTGTTGTGTTGTGTTGACAATTTTGTGTTTATTAAGTGTAATAAGAAATGTGTGTGAACTGATTGAAAACAGTATAGCATGTGCATGTGCATGCTACACCTCCCCCCTTTAATAGAATAACGTAATGAATTACAATGATTGAAGTTATTCTCCTGTGTACTTAATTAATCTATTTTTGTGTACTGTAGAGGTTTTCTTTGTTGTATTATTTTGTATTACGCAATTAGGCCCTTGGTCACTTACTACTGTGAAAGGTCCAATGTAGACTGGATCTAATTTTTTCCTATTTTCATTTTCCAAATATACCTGATCTCCTAAGTTTATAATAAGTGGTACTGTATCTTTATTTAAGGTTTGCTGTCTTTTAATTTTTGCTTTTATCAAATTTTCTCTGGCAATTTCGTTTGATTTTTGGAGTTTATATTTCATTTCGAAATAATATTGGTCAATATTATAAACTGGTTCAATTTTTGTTTTAAATATATCTTGTGGTAAATTCGCTTTTCTACCAAATACTAGTTCGTATGGTGTGTAGTTTGTGTCTGAGTGTTCTGTTGTATTGTAAACAAATTCGTAAAATTTTGTCCAATCGTCCCAGTCATCATGATGTTCGTTTGTATAGCTTCTTAGGTATTCGTTTAGACATCTATGATTTCTCTCTAATGATCCTATTGTCTGTGGGTGGTAAGCTGTGCTAAAAGTTTGTTTGATTCTTAAAATTTCTGAGATTTTGTGTAATATTTCATTGTTATATTCTAGTCCTTGATCTGATTTTAATTCTATAAATGTTCCGAATGTAAGGATGAAGTTTTCTACCAATGCCTTGGCTATAGTGTTTGCTTCTTTGTTATGGATAGGTATTACTACGATATATTTCGTTAAGTCACATTGTATGGTTATTGCATACCTGTTGTTTTTGTTAGTTTTTGTTAGAGGTCCTACTGTGTCGATTGAAATTATGTTAAATGGTTTTGTCGGTGTTGTAGTTACAACTGTTTTTTCTTTAGTATGTCTAGTCGTCTTATTAACTATGCATGCTTTACAATTTCGTACGTATTTCTTGATATCATCTTTCATATTTTTCCATTTATATTTTTCCCTTATTTTCTGGTACAGTCTGTACTGGCCTATATGTCCTCCCGAAGGGGTCATATGATAATCTGAAATTATTCTCAGCCTATCTTTTTCTGTTGTTATTCATCTAGTTGGAGTAAACAGGATTATTTCAAACTTGGTAATGGCTCTGTTGGCTATTTCCTTAATAGTTTGTTGGGAATATTCTTCGAATAAATGATCTTCTTCTGACCATGCTAGCTTATTTCTTCCATATTGTTTCGCGATTTTGCACATTTCTAGAAGAGCAAACTCTAATGCTTGACTTCCATTTACATCATTTCTCAAAAGAAATTTTCCTAGTGCTTTACTGTATGAATGGTTGTATATTATGAATTCAACGTTGTTCTTAATTCTCTGCGTACCTATTTTTAGTACCTTTCTCACTTCTAAAGGTCTATCTGTTTTCCACATCGCGGGGTGATCAGTCCCTGTTGTTGCGATTGGTTCGTCTTTGTTTATATCAGTTTTCTCGTTATTTTTCTTAACCATGGCTCTTGTATTAACCATTAAAATCGTTTTGGATTTTGGTATTGATGCTTTTAGGTCATCTGAGTTAAGGATTATTCTTGATAGTGCGTCTGCTGCAACATTAGCTTTACCTGCTAAATATTCTATTTCAAAGTCAAATTCTTCTAAATCTAGTCTCATTCTAGTAAGCTTAGAAGTAGGATTTTTCATACCAAATAAGTATGCTAATGGTCTATGATCTGTTCTAACTTTAAATTTTTGTCCATATACATAAGGTTTAAAATAATTAATTGCCCAATGTATAGCTGTAAGCTCTTTCTCGATAATTGGCTTATTCTTTTCCCCTGGTGTAAAACTTTTACTCGCAAATGCGACTGGCAAATCGTTTCCATCTGTTATTTGTGATAACACTGCACCACATGCCATATCCGATGCATCTGTCGTAATAATGAATTGTTTTATAAAATCTGGATATTGTAAAATTGTGGGTGAGAGTAAGCTTTGTTTCAATGTATCAAAAGCTGCTTGACATTCTGAAGTCCATGCAAACTTAACGTCTTTCTTAATCAAATTATTAATTGGATTAGCTATCTTAGCAAAACTCTGTACAAATTTACGATAATAATTACAAAATGCGACAAAACGTCTTGCTTCATCAGCATTAGTAGGAATCGGGAAGTTTTTAATTGTGTCAAACTTCGCGTCGTCTGGATAAATTCCTTTATCTGTTATTTTATGACCTAAGTACGTTACTTCTGTTTTGAAGAAACAACATTTTTCTGCATTTAGTTTAAGGTTATATTTTCTTAGCCTATCAAAAACTTTACCTAAATTACTGATATGATGCCGTGCACTGCATCCAGTAACTATAATATCATCTATATATACAAATGCTAGCTCTGGTGTTAAACCAGCCATAGCGATAGCCATCATTCTTTGAAAGCTGTTTGGGCTAATGTTGAGTCCAAATGGCATTCTTGTAAACTGATAGTGGCCTGTAGGTGTCGAAAAAGCTGTGTATTTTCTCGAATTTTTATCAAGTTTGATTTGATGAAACCCTGACATCAAATCCAATGTGCTGAAATATTTGGCTCTTCCTAGCTGATCTAGTATCGTGTCTATGCGAGGTAAAGGGAATTTGTCTGGTAAAATTTTCTTGTTCAATTGCCGAAAATCCACTACTAAACGCCATTTCTTTTTTCCTTCACCTGACTTCTTCGGTACTAATAGTATCGGTGAATTATATGATGAAACAGAATGTTCTATAATGTTATTTTTCAACATCTTTTCTACTTGTGATTGCATTTCCTCTGTTTGTGAATGTATTTGTTTATAATTTGGTATATAAGAAGGAATATTATCTTTTAATGAAATTTCCTGGGTATAAAAATTGTTAGTAGAGACCGGTTCATCTTCTAAACAAAATATATCCGAGAATTTTGTGATAAGATTTTCTAACTCTTCTCTTGCTATTTGTGGAATATTTTCTATATGGATTTTGTTATGAATTTTCTGAATTCGTTCCTTAGATGTGTCCAGTTTCTTCTGTAATTGCTCATACTCTCTTAATGGTTCAACTTCTGGTGTATAAGATTTTATGTTAAAAGAAACATCTTTATCTGTGGTATTAATGAATTTGATATACTGATTACGTTTTGAGACTATTGTGTTTCCGCAAAATACCCCTGGTTGGATTTCTTGTGATAAGATGATTGAATCTTCTGTCAAGTTTGGTATACTTATTTTTCGTACTACTTCACTTCGTTTTGGTAAAATATAATTTCCGTTTACATTGTCTTCTATTGGGTGTGAAATCAATCCGTTATCAGATGAGAAGTATATCATCCAATTAACATAATCAACAATACATCTGTGCTTTATAAAGTCTTTTCCTAATAGTCCGTCGGAAAAAATGGATTCTACATCTTCTATTATATGAAATTCGTGCATAATGGAATAATCGCCAAAGTGAATTGTTGTCATAGCAGTTCCTAAAGTCTCTGATTCATGATCACTAGAGCTTATCAAGGTTAATTTTTTTGATGTATTGATTTTACAACCTGGTTTTAATTTACTAGCTTTAAGTACGGATACGGTTGCTCCGGTATCTATGATGAGTGTGCTATAGATTTCCTTTGTAATTTCTATTTTTACTTTAACAAAATTATCTGCATCAGGATTTATGGTTAGTATTGGGTATTTTCCGATGCTTGAGGTTGCCCTAAAAAATTATTCTGTTCTTCGGCTGTTACTGTGTTATGAATAGGCGCTCGATTATTTTGCAAATTGCTATTATTTCTCTGATTGGATTGTACGTACTGATTTCTATTGGAATTATTTTGTCGATTTGCGTGCTGATTTCTAGTGTTGTTAAAGTTGTTATTTCTGTAGTTATTATTGTTTCGGTTATTGTTATGTCCATATCTTGCGGGTGGGAACCTGGGTGGGTTTTGTGTCTGATACCTATTATTATTATTATTTGAGAATCTATTGTAATTGTTCCTTCCCTGGTAGTTGTTACCATACCCTCTATTGTTCCTAGTAGCGTTTGAATGTAAAATTTTTGTCTGTTCATTCTTTCCTTTTTTCGTTCTGTCTTCTAGTTCCAATTTTACTGCTTGTTCTATTGCTTCATGCAGGGTTTCGAATTTACTTGATCTCATTATTATTTTGGTTTCGCCATCCTTAAGTCCATAACTCAATGCGCTAATTCCAGACTTAGTTGCTTTTTTCCTGGCTACTTCTGGTGTTATTTCTTCCGCTATGTATGCTTCTTCAAGTTGCTGCGTTAGTTTTTCTATAATGCTTCCGAAATCTTCTATTGTTCCTGTCTGTTTCGTATTATCCATTTTGGATACTACTATTTCTGGTGTTACCTTTATGCTGCATCTGTCTTGTAGTTTGTTAACTATATCTTCTATTGAGTTTGGGGCTTCTCCTACAACAATTCGCGCTTTACCTGTCAGACGTCCTAATACTAGCTCTATTATTGTTTCCCTATTCTCCGGCTTCACTATTTTCTTTAATACATTTAAATTTGACACCACACCTTTTAAATCTTTCTCATTACCATCATACTTTGATATGAGAGAAGTGGTGATTTTAATTAGTTCTATAATGTCAGCCATTTTGTCAGATTTAGTTTCTATCGTTATGTCGAACTGGTTTTCTGATAATGTTGTATTTAACGAATCTGGATGTCTTTCGAAATGTATTTTAATGCACTTATTTATTTCGTAATATAGGTGTCTACTTTTTTTAACTAAGGTTGTTAATATTTCGTCTTTAATGGATAATTCGTGCTTTCGTAGAAGCTCTTGTATTTCGTCATATAATTCCTTAGTGTTATTTCTTAGTGTGGTTAACGCGCAGAGCCTATAGCATTTGTTTAGTTGTCTAACCTGATCATACGTTCTATCTAGTATTTCTATTTTTTCTAACAGCTTTTGCATATTTATGCAGCTTCATCCGCAAAAATTGCATGTGTACGGTACCTTTTTAAATACATTTGTTGTTGTTGCTGCTCACGGTGCTACGTTGTTCCCGGTGCTCGGTGAACTGCTGTCCCTTGGCCCAGGGATCTCTTCTTTCACCTGTCTGTCCGACAGTGAGCAACCGTCCATTTTTGCCTTATTCTTCTCGTCTTCCGCGTTGGGAACGGCTGTTCCAAACCATACCGCTGGTCACAGTGTTTTTACACGTTGAGGTAGGTTCTCATACGCGCATAATTGTTTTTCATAATCGCGGTCAATAGCTGCATTGGTGAACTTACGGTACTTTCCCACAGCCTTTACCTATTTTTGTGGGTCAAATAGCATATCACCTTTTTCGTATATCATTCATTCACTGTTCTCGATTCAATGTTTACGTTGCTACTTTGGTAGCGTAAGCACTTTTAAAGCGTGTTTTTGCGCTTGGTTACGAAGGTGTTTGTAACAAGTTTTCGCTATTTTAACAATGCACAGGGTGATTAGCAGCCCTAAAATAATGTTTAGTTTTAAATCCTGAGTCAGATGATATTCTGTATGAATATTCTGAGTTTGAACTATTGTGAGATCATGGTCTCCTTTTATATTTGTTTCAGGTTTTGCAGCCTTGCCTCCCATTTTGAAAATGATTGGTTTTCACTCGTAGTTCACTATTGTTGGTAATTAATCACTTTCCAAGTCATTTCAGAAGCACTTGCGATTTTTATAAAACGTTTCCACTTTGCACTTTTTGTCCGTGTTTGAGGTTTCATTCGTCACTTTTTTTTTTGCACATCCGAAGATTACAGTTTAAAAGTCACGGTCGCCATGTAATATTCTGTATCAGGTTGCAATTGTTAGAGCAGCGGTGCAGAAGGATTAAACATCACTCGCGAGGTCAATTCGTCAAAAACAAAGCATTAGTTTCGGATGATCACTGGGAGCCATCAGGGCTCCAGGTAACGAGTGGACACAATGAATTAATTTAACATATTTGTGTTGTTTGTGCGAATTACGATAAGACTTGAACGGCTCCACTGAACCGTGTCACTGTGCGTACTGTGTGTAACTGAGCAGCACTCGGTCTCATCTTACATCTTTATTTATACGATTCATTTCCTTTTAGTTAGATTTGGTTTTACTTTACTTTCTATTTTGTGTCAATTATGCTGAATGTCAAGTTTTGTGTTTACATATGGTTGTGCTTATTATGTAAGGTCAGTTCTGGGTTCTGACGCTTACGCGGTGTTTTGTTTCCTACGCTTACGGTTCTGTTTGTACACACGAGGTACAGTGTCTCCTATTTCATTATTTATTAACTGTTGGTTGCTATTATGCAATGCTGTGTTTTTACGCTTTACCCACTTGAAGCGTTTTGTGCTGGGTAAGGTTTTTTCGCACCTCCGGGGTTGTGTGTCGCTTGTGTGTTTTAAGTGTTTTTGGATAAGGGTTTTTCTGCTGACTTACAATTCCTGACGTAAGGTTATTTATGTGGTTTGGGTTGTGTTGGTATCTTGAGTGGTTGGAATTTGGTCTTTTTGTGTGTTGTGTTGTGTTGACAATTTTGTGTTTATTAAGTGTAATAAGAAATGTGTGTGAACTGATTGAAAACAGTATAGCATGTGCATGTGCATGCTACAGGCATTGTGCTGGAACCGTATGGGGCGGAACCGTAATGAAGTAAATTGTACAACGGAACGGTTTTATCTCTATCTAAAATAGTTGTAGTCCTGTAGTGCTTGTAGTTCGGCTTCTCTTCCTCAAGTGTCGTAGAACGGTAGCGGAAGCGATCGCAGTGTATATAGAATCTAGCTATTCATACCACGGTGTATATAGAAGATAGTTGTTCGTACCACGGTGTGTATGGGGAATAGCGTATGACACCTCTAGTGCTGCCAGAAGTGAAGCCCAGATATAACACATTGCTTTAGGCATTGTGGTACGAGCGATGGTATACTCTTCCAGTATCTTCCGGTTATTCTTCATGGCCCAAATACAACGATCCGTACTTTCGCGTTTATAGACAACGGATCATCATCAACGTTTATTGATCATTCGTTGATAGAGGAACTTGATATTGAAGGCACTCCCAGTCCCCTTTGTTTAAAATGGAAGGGAAACACAACCAGGAATAAGACAAGATCGTTAAGAGTATCACTGCGTATCTCCGGGATACACGAAGGGGCAGTGACATATGATATACCGAAGGCTCACACTCTGTGCAATTTGTCCCTTCCTGTACAATGGGTGTCCGCCAAGCAGCTTATAGCGAATTATGGTCACCTTCGGGGCGTTCTTGTTAGCACGTACTATAACCAAGCGCTTCGTATACTCATCGGCACGGATAACAGTAACCAGGGAACGCCGTTAAGAACTAAAGAGGGAAGTAATAACGAGCCTATAGCATTAAAAACCAGACTTGGCGGGACGATTTATGGTCCTTGTTTGATCGCCTCTTCATCGAAGGGTGACAGCAAATATTGTTTTCACATATGTGATTGCGAAGAATCCGGGGACGACGCTCTGACCAAAGCCGTAAAGAGACACTTTGCTATAGAGTCTCTGGGGATCGAAGGTCAGTCCCATAAGCTGATGTCCGCTGATGATACCAGTGCAATTCAAATACTATCAAAAGAGACTAAACATGAGTCCGTGAGATATAGGACAGGACTTCTTTGGAAATACAACAATGTTCGGTTGCCTTGTAACAAACAAATGACTCGTCGTCGTTATGAGTGAGTGAAAAAAAAATACGAAAAAACACGGCATTAGCAGAAGCCATTACGGAAAAAATGAAAAATTATGAGAGAAAGAGATACATTCCACGCTTAGAAGAAAACGAGATAGCAGAACATAGGCCACGGAACTGGTACTTGCCAATATTCCCGGTCTTTAATGCGAACAAGCCGGGTAAACTCCCAGTGGCGCGTTAAACGGTGGGCGGACTGGGCGGCCACCAGGGGCCCCAGCGATCTAGGGGGCCCCTCGTTGTGGATGTTCGACTTCGTCTTGCAACTTGCTGCTAAAACGGAATGCACAGAACGCTGCGCTTAACTACCACCGAAAACCCGTTACACAAACAAGCATACAACACACCCAAACAAAAATTTAAAGGCCCCGAAACACAATATCAATACACCGGCTCGTAGACGGTAAAATTAGCAGGAAAAATTGACTAACATCAAGCAAGCAACGGTGCTCCAGTGGGTAGAGGTTTCATTCGAGAAACGATTCCATCGATATCGATGTGTGCACTTTTCAATTTGCGCTTGCAATTGCGCTTGGATGAAACGTGCTTGTGCTTGTCTGGAGCCCCTTTGCCCCTTTGAAGATGTGTGCCGAAAACAGACAGCTGTTTTCACGCGAAAAATGGTATTCATATCTCAAGCCTGAGATCGTGGAGCGTGCCTGCTTTTAACCCAAAACCTTAAATTTTCACGCGGGGCCCTACTCAACTTTTGTTGTCAACTGACAAATAGGGGAAATCGGGAAGGGGTGGTATTCATATGTCCAAAAAGGATCTGGGCCATGTTAATATTAAAATGATGTTTTATCACTATTTAGCTACAACTTGTTACGTGAAGACAAGATAAAAAACCGTTACAGCTATATTGAAGCCAAAACTCAAAGGTGGTTTACGGGGCCCCAACGATTATGTGGACTCTTCGATGAAGGGGCCCCGTCGGTAAGGGCCCCGTCGGTAAGGGCCCCGTCGGTAAGGGCCCCCGTCAATAAGGGGCCCCGTGCATTTGGTGTCTTGGTGTGGATGGTCGGTGCACGAGCTCACAAAAAAAAAACGCGGAGACACTTGCTGCTAAAATCCAATGCACGGAACACAGAACAGAACGCTGCGTTTAACCACAAAGAAAACCCGTTTCAACAGCCACAAGCACACATCATGCACAGACATAAAATTGAAAGGCCCCTAAACAAAATTTCAATACACCGGCTCGTAGCCGGAAAAATTAGCAGGAAAAACTGACACCAAGCTCGCGTCGCTTTAAAAAGCCTAGGAAGGTCGTTTGGTCAACGGTGCTTCAGTGGGTTGAGGTTTCATTCGAGAAATGGTTAAATCGATGTCATTGTGTGCGCTCTTGGCTGGGATGAACCGTCCTGTTCTTGTATACGGGGTCCCTGCTACCGCTTTGCGATTGTGTGCCGAAAGCAGACAGCTGTTTCACACGAAAAATGGTATTCACATTCCTGGCCTGGGATAGTGGATTGTGTGTGTCTTTTAATGCGAAAACTAAAATTTTCATTATTGATCCTAATCGAACACATCAAGTTTGTGGACCGAAGAGAAGGGGAAATGGGAAAGGTTTCAGTTAGAAGGAAGGGGGGAAGGGTATAAAAATACTCAAGGAAGCTATGGACCATGTTTATTTATATATGGTTTTTATCGACTATTTCAATTTTTGCGAATACAACAAGACCAAAAACCGTTACAGCTGCATCTACATACAGCCATACACAGCCATAATACGAAGAACAATCTCCATTGCCTCGGCCATTTGGGGGCCCCGTTGATGATCCCGTCGATTGAGGGGCCCCTTCCATTTGGTGTTGTCAACCCAATATACCCCCATTTTCCCTACGGGGGTTATGTTTACAATCAGATTTACTATTACTTCCAGACCTATCAGAAGCATATTTATTTTATTTATCAGAAGCATTTTACTATCAGAAGCAGAAAACATTTGCCTTTTTAACATGTGCAATATTTTTACCTTAGTTGGAAGCGCAGAACGCTGCGATGCATGCCCACAGCTCAAAACAATACCATTTCATCATCGTTGGCCCAAAGCGTTGCATCAAATGCATTGAACGCTACGCACGAGTTGGGTAAAGCGAAAATCCGTTACAAGAGATGCCTCACGCAAACTACATGCACATACGACATTAAAAGGCCCCGAAACCGATCTCAACACAACGGTTCGTAGACGGAGAAATTAGCAAGAAAAATTGGCTACTTGGTGTCAGGCGCTCTTTTTGACTGTGGAGATTTCATTCAAGAATCGATTCCGATGTCGATGTGTGCGCTCTTTAATTTGGCCTGTGTCTATGTTATCACGCAAAAAGAACTCGTGCCCGGCTTACTTTTGGGGCCCCAGTCAAAATTGTGGACTGGACAAAGTGATGGTGGAAAGGCAAGCTGTTGAAGGGTTTGGGTCAACGGAAAGTAAAAATCGATATGAATGATCGCGTAAAATTTGAACTAATTAGGCTGTCGGCAGCGGTCGGCAAAGTCCTGCCCGCCAGAATCTGCAGTCAGGCCCGAGAAAATATTTGCGCGATTTTGAAAGATAGGAAGATCCTATTTATTAAAAAGTAACTGAACATATTTTAATATGACAATTCATATCGTTGAACTCCTCCAAATTTGATCACCATAACATGGATTGTCAGACCAATCAATATGGTCAAATTTGAGGAGAAATTAGAAAATAGAAACGAATAATTCCATAAAAACCTGACTGTTGATTTTACGAGAACAATGGTTACACACATGGGAATTTTTTTTAAGGAAATGCGCTATCAATTTGTCTGACCTGGCCTTACTTGTCCGTGGCCTCATAATAGTACTGAACGATTGTACGTTTGTCTCGATAATTTTTCAGCTGTTAAGGTTTTTGTATCATCTTCAGATATATCCTGAAACAAATTTGCAACATGGAAGGAAGGGTACATTGAGAAGCGATATTGCGATTTTGCTTAATTTTTTGGAACTTTTTATGACTTTTGCACACTATGCTGCTGACTCTTAATTGACGAATCTTTACAATCAATTTTAGTAATTGTAATTTAATAAAATGAATTTGAAACATGCTTGAATGATATAATAATTTGAGAAAAACAACAATATAACCAATCGCATTGTTTAATATCATAAACCAGTCATTTTGTGTATTAACTGTAATAATATAATAATGCATGTGTAAAAAAATGCATTCTCCTGGCCCTCAGCGCTTGATCATTTAGAAAGCAGCTGATTCAAAACAGTTGTCTCCAACCTGTGGTCCGCGGATCACTTGAGACAAACATACTGCAATACAGGATATTTCCAGTTACTTTCGAATGAAAATATTGTTTTTCCCGCGTGCAAGAAGTTTTCGCTCTGACCGATTGAAAATGAAGTGGCCGTAATTCGAAGCAAGACGGTACTTCAGTATTCATTGTAAAGGTAAACACCAACGTAAAAGCAAACTATTGTTTTCATGTTATGCTCACGATGACGATTTTAAATCAAATCGTCCGTACTATGAAACACGAGCTGGAAACTGTAAAGTAGGAAAGAAAATATCGGTTAGAACCATCGTTCTGGTCAATAAAAGACAAACGTAACTAGCTTAGTGAAAACGATAACTTTCCGACCTTTAACTTCTTTTGAGTATAAATAAAACCAACTCCGATTGTTGACGCCACAACTATAACGGTCAACTCAAACCGGCGTTATAAATGCGCAAGCAAATTCCAACTCACTGCAGTTTATCAAGATAACTGCCATGAAGTCTGCGGAAGTCAGCAACGGAAAAAAAACATATGAAATAAAAGAGGAGAGTGACATAAGTTGTAAATGGATCGAGTTGTGTTTTTTTGCCAACAAGTAAAACCGCAGAAATATCACCAGATTTAATATCTAATCATCACCGATCATGGCAGGTCAGATTTGTTCGGATTGTCAGGATAGGACTAAGCCCATCCATCATCTATCGACTTCTCATTTAAGGAGTTTACTTATGTCCTCCTACCCAAGGTAAGCCCTCTAAACTCCAACGTCCTAAAGGTTTTTATGATCACCTAGACGATCAAGTGTCGAAGGTCCGCTTCGAAACAGTATCCACAGTACCCAAAATTTGAACATACCACAAATCCTTTCTGATATTACTGATTGTTTAGTCATTGATATCGATTAAAAATAGGCGAAAAAAAGTATAGCAATTGGGGTATTTATCGATGCGCAGGATGGCAGTCCATTCTGCTCATATTCATTTCTGTTTCATAAAGTTTTATACAAATGTAAACTGTATTTTGTCGAAACAAGTTTGTTGATTTGGTATGCACTCACGGTTACCACGAAATTTCAGCAAGAACAGCAAAGTGGTGTGAAGATTTTTCTCAACCAAAACGTTAATTCCGCAAGCCGAATATGCACCTAACATTTTATCGGGGTGTCCGTAAGAAACCGCTTACCCAAATTAAATTTTTGTTCATCACGAGCAAGCGGGCTTCGCCTTATATTTTCTTTTGAGGCTCAAACTGACTTACATGTCGTTATGACAGAATAAATAAATGCATTTTCAGTAATTTGTTTTACAAATGTTCAGTGAAACGACAAAACCATGTATTACTAAATAGCTTTCAGTAAAAAATGTAACTGCAGCAAACTTAGAAAATTTGCAGTGCATTATTCGTACACCATTTCACGAGTACGAGCATTACGTGGACGACATGCTTGCCAGCATAGAGACGAGTGAAGAAGCAGCACAGCTGGCTATCGATGTTCGGTATATCCATGCACAGGGAGGGTTAGAGATTCGGAACTGGGTTTCGAATTCGAAGGAAGTTTTAGAGCAGCTACGGTGGGGAGTTAACAACGAAGATAGTAAAGGCATGGATCTAAAGTCATCCTCTGCAGAAAAGGTTTTAGGCATGTGATGAGAAACCACTAAGGACGTCTTTACATTCCGCCTCAACATTAAACATGATGAAAGCCTCTTGTCCGGTGCGAGAATCCCAACTAATAGCGAAGTATTGCGTACATTAATGTGGGAATGGGTTCGACAACCCTGGTATAATTTGTCAATTCGAAACGAAATGAAATTTACTTCGAGTGTAAGAGTGTGAGGGGAGGCAGTAGCAATCGGGAAGTCGAAGCGAACAGTCAATAAACGAATTTTATGAACCTATACCCTTTCTACATGGGGGCTCGTCCGAGAAGGATTCAATAATTCGAGAAAATACTGCGAAACCGCGATTGTGAAAAAGACGAAAACGATTGTGCGTAAAGACGACGCGCATCGTGGAATAAGTGTATGTGCGTATGACGACGTGCTTACACGGTAGAGGAAAACGCGCATGACGGCGTGTTTGTATGTGTGCATAAGAACATAAGACGACGTTCTTTGTACCGGTAGTTGGGAGTGCGTATGACGACGCGCATTCTAAAGACGATAACGCGTAAGACGAAGTGTTTGTGTATGTGCTCAAAACGTGCATGACGATGTGTTTTTATGTGTGCTAAAGTGCGTAGGACGACGTGCTTGGTACTGGTTGCGTATGACGACGCGCATTCTAAAGACGATAGCGCGTAAGAGTAAGCGTTTGTGAATGTGTTCATAACGCGCATGATGGCGTGTTTGTATGTGTGCTAAAGTGCGTAGGACGACGTGCTTGGTACCGGTTGTGTATGACGACGTGCGTCTTAAGAAACGAGAACGCGTATGACGACGTGTTTGTGTGTATGCCTGTGCAAAACGCGCATGATGGTGTTTGCGTGCGGGCATAAGAAAGGCGCTTAACTAAGACGCTTTGTGCCAATTATCTGATGACGTGTTTGTGCGATACGTGTATGAACGTCATTCTGTGAGATCAGAGGCGCTCTCGTGTATGTATTTGTGCGTATGAGAGGAGTGCATTTGACGGCGCGCTCGTAGTAGCACAAAAGAACGCAGGTGGCGTGATTGTGAGTGAAAAAAAGGCGTTCCGAAAAGACGCGTTGAGCAAATAAGTTCGGTGTGCGTGAAGTAAAGGTGAAGTAAGCGAAATGGCGGAAGAAAGAGTGTTGATTCTCATACAAGACTATACGCGCACGGGACTTATGCGGTTATGTGAGTTGAAAGGTATACCTGCAAAGGGAACCAAGGAAGAGATGGCGATGCAATTGGTGGAACATGAACAGCAAACATCAAGCAGTGGATCGGCTGACATGGAGCAATTTCATGATGTCGATGCAGAATCAATTCAAGATGCGGGACAGGCATCAGGTGTAAATGAAATGGATTCGTCGGTAAGAACGTTAATGCATCCTTATTCATTTAGAGATGTAGAGGAAAGTATTCCTACGTACGGTTCCGATAAGACGATCGATTTCTGTGTGTGGATGGATGAATTTGAAGCGGTTGCGCGAATGGCAAAATGGTCCGATGACCAAAAATTCATCATGTGTCGCAAGAAAATGACCGGCAGTGCGCGGAATGTCTTACTTACGATTTGCAACATAACGTCATTTTCGGCATTGAAAAAAGCACTTTTGGTCGAGTTTGGGAAAAGAGCGCGTCCCTCCGATGTTCATCGCCAGCTAGCAACATGTCGACGTGCAAAGGACGAGACGGCGCTTGATTTTATCTATAGAATGCAACGCATTGCTAAACAGATAGATTTGGACGAGGAGAGCATATGTGAGTACATCATAGATGGAATCACGGATGACGAAACGCAGAGAGCTGCTTTATATGAAGTGCGTACGATCAGTGCATTAAAAGTAAAAATTGAACTTCGAGAGCGTGCTATTCAGAAAGGAGCGACCCGAAAAACATTCAATGCCTCGCAGAATACCGTCGCCAAACAAAAGACGATGAGCACAAAAGTTCGTTGTTACAATTGTGGTGAAACCGGTCATCGTAGTTCTGAGTGTGTGCGTAAGAACAGCGGACCGAAATGTTTCAAGTGTGGTGAGTTTGGACATGTGTCGTTGAAATGCACAACAAAAGATGATCGAGCGACCAACCAACAAAACGTGTTACTGGTGAAAAACCTTCCAAGTATTCCAGTAAGAATAGCGAGCGAAAAATACGAAGCGGCTGTCGACACAGGTAGTGAAGTGACATTGTTACGATCAGACGTGCATAAGCTGATTCCAAAAATCTGCAGAAGTGGAGCCCAACGACACAAAGGCTTTGCGGTCTGGGTGGCAAAGTAACAAACACTTCAGGAGAAGCTATTGTATTTGCAACTGTCGGCGAAGCAGAATGTGAGGTAAGATTTGACATTGTTCCTGATGCGGCACTTGAGGTACCGATGTTATTAGGAATGAATTTCCTTAGAAGTGTTGATTTTGTGATTAACAGTACGGGCGTAACGATATAGCGTAAAAAAGTGGATAAAAGCGAGACCAGTGGTACAGGCAATGGTGAAAACGTGGAAGAGAATACATCGTGGATTTTTCAAATTTCATGTGAACATGATCAGTTGGATGTTCCATGTGAGTGGCGACAAGAGGTAGCGAATATAGTGAACAATTATGTACCCGCTGAAAAAGTGAATTCCAATTGTGAGCTAAATATTGTGGTGCAGGACAATAGTGTAGTTCGGATGAATCCGTGTAGGTTGGCTCCGTTGGATAGAATGGTTGTTCGGGAGCAGATCGAACAATGGTTGCGTGACGATCAGTGTTGCGAACGGTGACGTTGATGGACATAAAATTGAAACATTCATTCGATTTGAAGCTTCCCATTCCCATCTCTCTCTGTCATTTGACATTCCCGTCAAAAAATGTCATTTGACATGAAGACATTTTCAAGATACATTCATTTGACATTCGCCAACCTGTATGAATCGTGAACTGTGTCGTATTGCAAACGGCCGTATTCATGTCAAACTACAACAGAGCGTGCGGTGCAAAGGCTTTCGTTTCACTAGTTTTTGCTATTTCATTAGAATCCCCATTTTCAGCGACGATACACTTCATAATCCTCCGATCGTATCGATTTGTGTTGTTCAAAAAATGTCAAATGACATTCAGACTACATTGTTTACATTTCATGTCATTGCATCAGCCCTGACGGTAGCGACACGAATGAATTTCGTTTAATGACAGTCGTGTCGTGGAAGCATTGAATGTCATCAGCCAAAAATTATTTTGACCGGCTGTTTACGGTAACTGTCATGAAAAATGTCAACAGTTAACAACACTGGTGACGATATTATTCGGCATTCAGAAAGTGCATACGCGAGTGCAGTGGTAGTGGTTCCGAAAAAAGACGGTTCTCATCGGGTGTGCATCGACTATCGTGAGATAAACAAGAGAATCGTTCGTGATCCCTATCCTATGCCGAATATAGAGGATCAAATTGATCAGCTTGCTGATGCTAGAGTGTACACCACTTTAGATTTGAAGAACTCATACTTCCACGTACCGGTAAAGGAAGAATGTAGAAAGTACACAGCATTTGTAACACCAGAAGGGCAGTACGAGTTTATGCGTGCACCGTTTGGGCTTTGTACGAGTGGTAGTGCGTTCGGGAGATTTATCAGTTCAGTGTTCCGTAACTTGATAAATGAAGGATTAATGTTGGCGTTCGTCGATGATGTCATCATCCCATCGCGAGACGAGGAGCAGGGGCTAGCAGCGATCAGGCGTGTGCTGGATGTAGCGCAAAGCGCGGGCCTGAAATTCAATTGGAAGAAATGCGTATTCCTGCAACGACGTGTCGAGTATCTGGGATACCAAATCTACGAAGGGCGAATCGAACCATCGTCGCAGAAAGTGGAAAAGGTAAGAAGTTTCCCCGTACCGACGATTGTGAAACAGCTTCAGCGTTTTTACGGTTTAGCCAATTATTTCCGGAAATTTATTCCTGATTTTGCGAATATGATGAGGATATTATCGATGTTGTTAAAAAAGGAAGTTGAATTTATTTTCGAACGTAGTGCATTGGAATCATTTGAGAGAGTGAAACGAATACTAACGGAATATCCAGTTTTGCACATTTTTAAATTAGGTCGTAAAACAGAAGTGCATACGGATGCCAGCAAAGACGCCTTGGCAGGGATTTTGATGCAGTATGATGATGAAGGGAAGTGTCATCCATGTTATTTTTATAGCCGGCTGACAAACGCAGCGGAAAAGAATTATCATTCTTTTGAATTAGAAAGACTAGCAGTGGTTGAATCTCTCAAAAAGTTTAGATGCTACTTGTTAGGTCAAAAATTTAGTGTCATAACGGATTGCGTGGCATTCAAGCAAGCACTCAACAAGAATGTAGTCAATGCAAGAGTTAGTAGATGGCTTGTCGTATTAGCCGAGTTTGATTTTGATATTGAACATCGACCCGCTGAGAGAATGCAACATGTAGATGCATTATCACGAGTAAGTGTGTTAAAGATATCGGTATTGTTTTGTAAAAAGATGATTAAGGCTCAAAAAGAAGACGAAAAATGTTGTGAAATCGTACACACTATAGAGCATGGAGGAAACTGTGGTAATTTCGTATTTGCTAATGGATAACTTTATAAAGAAACAGGCGGACACAAAAGAATGTACGTACCACGTTCCATGGAAGTAGAAATAGTTAGGCGAGCGCATGAACAAGGACATTTTGGAGTGAAGAAAACTATGGAGCGGTTAAGGGAAGAATATTACATTCCGAATGTTGAAGAAAAGATTAATGACTGTATTAACAATTGTGTTGAGTGCATTTTGAGTGAGAAGAAGCGAGGAAAGGCGGAAGGTCATTTACAGCCAATTCCTAAGGGCGATGTACCGTTAGATACTTTTCATATGGATCATTTGGGATGCATATGCCCATGCCTTCGACTCGAAAATCTTATTATTATATTTTGACTATTATTGATGCGTTCACCAAGTTTGTCTGGATGTTTCCGACAAAGACGACATCAGCGCAGGAAGTTTTGAAGAAATTGGAAGTAGTGGCTACTATGTTCGGAAATCCTAGGCGCATATTTTCTGACCGTGGAGCAGCGTTCACGTCAGGAGCTTTTCAAAAATATTGTGAAGATCGTGGTATAGAGACATGTGGTAATCAGCGCCACCTACATGTGAAACACCATGCGTCAGAGCTTTAGAGCTTTAGCTTTAGGTTGAGAGCTTTAGATTAGCGCAGGCGTAAGTAGTACAGGTGTAGGTGTAATATGAGTGTCAAGGAATGAGAGCCTAGACAAGCGAGTTAGGCTAGTATGAAAGTCAGGAGAAAGGGATCGCTCTCTTTGTGCTAGACCGCCAGGCTGAACGGACGCGAGTATAATAAAATAATAGTAATTTCCTCCGTATCGACACCGGAATATTACAGACACATACGATAGCGACAGGGATTCCTAGAGGTAATGGCCAAGTCGAACGAAATCATCGTGTGATCATACCGGTACTGACGAAACTTTCTATTAAGAATCCAGAAGAATGGCACAAATATGTCACTGACGTTCAGAAAGTATTGAATAATAGTTGGCAAAGAGCGATATAAACAACGCCGTTTGAATTACTATTAGGAGTGAAAATGAGGACTAAAGAAAGTGTAGGATTAACTACTCTATTGGCAGAGGAGCTGCGAAATAATTTTCAAGAAGCTCGTAATGAATGGCGAAAATGTGCAAGGGATGGAATTCAGAAGATACAGGAAGAGAACAGGAAGTATTACAATCTTCGCAGAAGACCAGAACGAATCTATCAAGTAGGTGATATTGTAGCTCTGCCGGTAACACAACTTGTCACAGGAAAGAAGGTTAAGCAAAGGTTTTATGGTCCTTATGAAATAACTAAGAAAATGCCATATGGGCGATATGAGATGAGAAAATTAGATGATAGTGAGGAAGGTCCTAGAGTGACCACTAGTGCTGCGGATGCGTTAAAGCCATTGGAACATTCGGGACGAATGTAGGTCAGGAAAGGCCGTGTGGGAATGGGTTCGACAACCCTGGTATAATTTGTCAATTGGGAACGAAATGAAATTTACTTCGAGTGTAAGAGTGTGAGGGGAGGCAGTAGCAATCGGGAAGTCGAAGCGAACAGTCAATAAACGAATTTCATGAACCTATACTCTTTCTACATTAATGCTAATATATGATCCTCTTGGCCTCTTTGGAAACTTCTTAATGTTTATAACGATTTTACTGCAAAAGATCTGGCGCTTAGGCTACAGCTGCGATAAACCGATCGATGTAGGTTGTGCCGAGAGATGGCGAAAATGGATCCACGTTTTACCAACAATTCAGTCCGTCATGGTTCCACGCTTCTATTGCCTGACAACGTCCGCTGCAACTCCAAACATACAATTGCATGTTTTCTGCGATGCCAATGAATACAGGATGGCAGCTGTAGCATACTTCCGTTTCGAGGAGGACAACGCGATCGAGTGCGCCTTGATCGGATCGAAAACGCGCGTCACTCCGCTAAAGTTCCTGTCGATTCCACGGCTAAAGCTTCAAGCCGCTGTGATTGGTACCCGACTAGCCACGAGCATTGCATCTTCACATCGGCTGAAGATCGGGTAAAGGGTGTTCTGGACGGACTCGGGAAATATGATAAGCTGGCTAAAATCAGACCATCGGAAGTACAACCCGTTTGTAGTTTTTCGGGTAAGCGAGCTTTTGGAAAAGACGGACGTCAACGAATGGAGATGGCTTTCCACCAAAGCAAACGTTGCAGACGAAGGAATGAAGCGGCAGAAAATCTCCGATATGAGTCCATCTAGTAGATGGTTTCGTGGACCCAGCTTCAAATGGAAATCCGAGGACGAGTGGCCAGCAGAAAATCCCGTATCGACAGGCATATCGGAAGAACTACGCCTGTCTGCCGCCAACTTGCCACGCAACAGCTGACCAAAAGGACGTGTGTTGGCAGTACAGTGGAGCGCCGTTTATCCGGGTACCTTTCATCCGGCTTTCCGTTTATCCGTGCTGTTGAGAAATGACAGCTCAATACAAAAGTGATATTGCGTTATGAGGAGGATATTTGAAAAAGCGGTTGTAAGAGCACATTGTCATAACAAAAATACTATAATTCATAGCAAATTTAAAAAAATTATCTTTCGAAAAACATGAAGCTAGTAAAAACTGGGTTATTTTTATCAAAAAATAAGAAAAATTTCCAAAAAATAACCAAGAATTGATGATAGAATATATCATTTGACTCATTATCCGTGTTATTCGCTTATCCGGGCGAAGTCAAGTCTGGAGAAGCCCGGATAAACGGCGCTCCACTGTAATAAATTCTGGGGACGGACAAGTACGAAGAGCTACAGTACAAACCGCAAATGGTATTTTAGAGCGTCCGGCACTCGCGGTTTTGGATGTAAGAAGCGAAAACGATGAAAGGACTGTAATCTCAGCAAAGGATTATGAGGGATACGATAAAGAGGTACAGAAAGCATCGCGGGAACATAAATGAAACTAGAGTCTATCACTGATGGGGAGAATGTTATAGTGTAATAATGCCCTAACGCTTTCTGCTGCATGGGCCAACATCGACTCGCAGGTCGACTCGCGCGATCGCGACACGAAGCCGAAGCGAAGACGGTTATAGTGCGAAGGGTATAAATACAGGTGTGAGGTGCGCCATCGCCCTTTTTCTATCGTTGGGGCCCTTCACGATTCTAGTTAGTTTTTTGTATGTAGTTTGACAGTTGTTGGCTGAAATCATGTAAACACTCCATACAAAACCACACAAAAAACTAGCCTGCGATTTTCAGTCTAGATTATTCTAGCCTGAAAGCTAGAATTAGATTCGAGTACTTGCTCGAAAGCACGGTGTTGTTTACATTTGCCCCAATGTGCATTAAAGAGATCACGTGGTGGAATCTAGAATCAAAGTCAATCTAGAATGTAGTCCAGGTGGTCTCATAGTGTGTTTTTCAAAACCAAATTTGAATGTCACTTTTTGACAGGATGGGTGAAAACTTTTGTTCAAACAAGTTTTCTTGAGGCTTAACGGATACTCAAAACATTCTTAAAATCTTCATTCAGAAGCAGAAGCGATAAAAATCAGCCTTCTAAAACCGTACACCTTGGGATAAGCCCACCTGTATGTTATACCCACTTAGATAGCTGCTCGAAAACTGCTATACAATGCAAACAGCTGACAGGCTGAAATTTCAGCCTACGAACTTAAAACGGAAAGGGTCCCGTTATCGGAATAAAGACACGTTTCACAAAATTTATGTTATGACAAAAAGCTATAATGAACGTGTCATTTAATTTACTGTATAGACTACCGGTAGAAATAAGATGCAATACCAACACACAGCATCGTCTATGAATACCGTTACCACTGTTACGGAAATAAAGCTTAGTTACGCACGTGCTGACCTTACTAAACTCAAGAGACTGATCTGCTCCTTCAACCAATCCTTTGAATGCTCAAACTATACATCCATTGACCATGCCGCAAACGATTTCTCAGAGTTTATGCGGGCCGCGTTGCGTGAATGTGTTCCTATTAAAAAGCCCCATCGCGGACCACCGTACATTGCTTGCCCTAAAAAAGCGAAGCGAGCCGCTTATGACTATTTGCGCCCTAGTCGATCCACACCGGGTCGGCTATACTACAATGGTGTTCATGCACTTTATCGACGTTATAATAGAGTCTGCTATCGTCGATATATAATCCGGTGTACATTAATAAAGCGAACAAAACCACTTTTTATTCAAATAATTATGTGTTACTCGGATAAGTTCTAAACTAAAACTAACTCTAACATTCGTTCTACCTCGGTTGGCGGTGCATAGTTGTGGGAGCCGTCTGCCTCCGGCTGCGTTGACGGCCCGGCTGGTGTCCGATGACGCGCGCCCGTGGGGACTAGAAGAGATAGAATGTGCCGCGCTGCAATATGGTAAGGCACGACACAATAACCCCGAGCTGGTGTCCAATGCCACATAACTATATACGCCACACTGAACGAAGCCTGGGGAAGTACCCTCGCCGCTTTTGCAGTTTTGCCGACAACATGCGCAAGTCAACGGGCCTCCCCGGGACTATTCGGTATAAGGAAAATTTTGCATACTTGCCACTAGATATTTGTGAACTGTTCGCCACGCGTTTCGAGGATATCTTCATTTCTAACATCACACATCCGGAGGCTGTTGCTTCTGCACTCGTGAATACTCCTGAAGTTGCAATTCATCGACCCAAAAAATCGAGCGTCTCAAATCGTTTTACTCCGAGGGTCCAGATGGTATCCCAGCGACAATTCTTAAGTGTTGTGTTGTATCGGTAGCCTCTGTTTTGACTAAGATTTTTAACGAATCTCTGCGCACAGGAACCTTTCCATTACTGTGGAAGGTCTCGTGGCTAATACTCATCCACAAAAAGGGCAGCACAAACAAAGCAGTGAACTATCGAGTGAATGCCTACCGGTCATTCTACAGCCTGAAAAAGCAGTTGACCTCAAAAAACCTGTCGCGACGCACGAAGCTGGGACTATATAGTACCTATATAGTTCTGGTACTCACATACGTCTCTGAGACATGGACACTGTCCAAATCTGACGAAATCCTCTTACCCGCGTTCGAGAGGAAGATGCTCAGAAGGATACTTGGCCCCGTATGTGTGGAAGGACAATGGAAGAGCCGCTATAATGACGAGCTATACGAGATGTACGGCGAGCTCACTGTCGTACAGCGTATTAAGCTCGCCAGGCTCCGGTGGGCTGGCCATGTTGTACGCATGAAAACGGACGACCCAGCCCGTAAAGTCTTTTTAGGCCGTCCACAATGACAGAGGAGGCGTGGTAGGCCCAAATTGAGGTGGCAAGATGGCGTAGAGGCGTCCGCCATTGAGGCCGGGATAACAGACTGGTAGACGAAGGTGCGAGACCGTCAGCGGTCTTTGGCTGCCTGCGCCAAAATGTTCGAGCTCCTTATATATGAACCATTAATAACATCTGCCGGCAAATACATCAGCATCAACCAACACGGATTCATGCCTAAGATATCAACTACGACAAATCTGATGCAATTCGTTAGCAGCTTTTATAAGTCCATTGATGATGGTATGCAAGTTGATGCCATGTACACGGGCATTAAGGCGGCTTTTGATAGTGTGTCCCACAACATTCTTCTGGCAAAACTTGATAGACTCGGATTATCACCACCCTTGGTAACGTGGATGAAATCGTATTTATGTGGTCGTTCATATGCTGTTAGAATGGGCTCCCACCAATCTAGATCTATCGATGCCTCTTCCGGCTTGCCCCAGGGCAGCAACCTGGGGCCTCTGTTGTTCCTGCTCTGCATAAACGACTTTGCATGGCACTCCCGGACAATAGTTGCCTACTCTACGCAGATGATACTAAAATCTATAGTGAAATCTGTGAGCCAGAGGACTATCTTCAACTTCAAGCCACCCTGACTGAGTTTGCGCACTAAGCGTAACGCACTAAGCATCTGTATCGATAAATGTGCCTTAATCTCATTCAGCCGTTCAAGAGCTCCAGCGCTGTTTAATTATACGCTTGATGGTCCGAACCTCGAAAAAGTGAAAGCTGTGTAAAGGATCTAGGAGTCCTTCTAGATACTAAACTCTCCTTCGAATAACAGATAGACCAAGTAGTCGCTAGTGGCAATCGTGTACTTGGCTTGGTCATAAACATGTCGCGCGAGCTTCGTGATCCAATGTGTTTCAAGACACTGTACTCAGTGGCGGATTAAGGGTATCGGGGCCCTAGGTGGAAAGACGAGTTGAGGCCCCCTGTAAATGGTAAATGTTGTTGTGGCGGGGGGGGGGGGGGGTGGTAGCGGCACTAAACTTGCTGTTGCAAGATTGAACAGTCGGGGGCCCCTTCGATCATCAGTCACAGGCTCTAAAATTTTTGTTGACGGGGGGGGGGGATGATTCGCCAGCCTTGGGGCCCCAACGGCCATCCTTCCCTTGGCTTGTACTCTGTCCATACGGCATACTATAGCATGGCGATCTACGGGGCCCCTACATCGGCGGGCCCCAGGCGACCGCCTAGTCCGCCTACCGTTAGATCCGCCACTGACTGTACTGCGCACTTATCAGACCACTGCTGGAATATGCTAGCATTGTTTGGTGGCCAGCACCTACTCGGGCACTTGCGCGGCTAGAGTCGATCCAACGGAAGGCAACGCGCTTCGCCCTTCGTGATTGGCCGCGTCGTCTCGACTACAGAACTAGGTGTTTGCTGCTTGGGATCCCGCCTCTCGCCGAACGTGTTGACCACACCAGACTGGCATTTATCACGGGAATCTTAAACGGAACCATCGACTGTCCCGAGCTGCTTTCAAGGATTCCCCTCTATGTTCATGCCAGAATACTCCGTTGCCGACCAATGCTGGCAGTCGCTGAAACCCGAACAACATTTGGCTCTCGCAATCCCCTTCTTTGTATGTGCTGTCTACTAAATTCAGCTGACGATATCTATGAGCCTGGAATGACGATAACGAAACTGACTTCACTTTCAAGTGTTCGGAATGCATGCAACAACAACTATATATAAATGTTCTGTTCGTTATCTAATGTCTATTGTAAACAAATTTTGACTCGAGAGGGCTTTATAGTCCATCGATTAATAAACACTAAACTAAATTAAACTAAAATAAACCGGTCGACGCGTGGAGTAGTATTACGGTAATGATAAAGAGTATATTTTTTATTGGAAGACTTAGTTGAAAAAAAGAAAATAATAACGTATTTTTTACTAACTTAAAATGTGTCATCAGCACATATTCTATTCCCTGATACCAGAAATGCCCGCCCAAGACAGGTTGAATTTCTAAGCCTACTTGGGTTGGCGTTTTCAATAAAGTCCGCGCATCTGCTGGAAGTCTAAGCTTAAGCTTCCTGCAAAGCAGTGCCAACAGCATGTTTATTGTGGACCGTGGTAGATTTTTCGTTATAGCAATATAACGCAGACCTTCCTTGAGGGTGATATTGTCGAAAAAACTGTATGTGCTGTCTCTCTCTACATACACATCTTCCACGTCGTGATCCGCGATTTCGACGTTATCATCCAGCAAAAAATTCTCAGCATTTGCATCCAATACTGTATCACTATGGCCAACATCTTCACCACCACGGAATGTATCTTGAGATTGATGATCTGTTTCGGCAAAGCTGTTAGAATCTATTTGAGCTGGGCTCTTGCTTAATGGTTCGTCTGTGAAATATTATTAATTTCATATTTTGTTTTCTAAACAGTTTAATATTAGTGACAGGTAAATTCAAGAACAACCGGATGAGTTATTATGAGCCGTCGTAGTTGTTCAGAACCGGCCGCAACAGCCGACAAACGGCTCTGAACGGTTCCAAATGGCTCCAAACGGCTTCAGACGGCTCCCACGGTTCTAACGGCGCCGGCTACGGTCTACCGGCTTAGCTGCCCACTAGCGGCTTCAGCCGGCTCAGACCGGAACTTTCAGTTTGATACAGCGGGAATCAGGACCGGAATGGAAACGTTCGGAAGCGCTTCGCAGTCCTCGGTACGATTTGGGGAACTTATCACAAATTTATGTATAAAGTAACTTTCCTTCAACGATTAGATTCAGCATAGCAGATATTCCACTTGGACCAGCAATTTGAGCTTGCCGTCACTCCTCTTCAGCTTCGCGGTCCAATTCATCCATAATTTTCCTTCTTCTTTTCGAGAAAGTGCCATATCGACGCATTTTTTCGAGGCCATTTTTGGATCCTATAACAATACACAGTTTATTAACTGAAAAATAAAAAAAAACACTAGCAATCATCACACTTTACACAACTTACCTGCTAATTTAACCCAATTTAACAACTTTACGCTTGCGCACACACTGACGCTATAAGTCAATAAAGTTAAATATTGATAACCGCACTTATATACGCGGTATGCACAAGCAAATTAAACTATACTTTATTGAAATAATATTAGTTTAACACATAAATCACTCAAGAATTTCACCGAACCAAACCAAGCCAATTTTTGTCAACACTGATATTTGTCAAACGAGGGAGGCGAACCGCAGATGAAGAAAACAACTTTTATCACTATGGGACTGCTTCAATTTTAGCTTCAAATATTTAGAATAGTTTTGTGTACAACTTTAAATTGCCAGGAAAAAAAAAAGATTTAAAACACAACAAAAATTTATTGAATCATCATACCTCTTAAAATAATTGTAAATTATTGTGTGTTGTAGTAAATTTCATTAGATTATGCTTATCAGTTTTATTTCTGTTTTGCCAATTAGAACTATGATCCGCCCATAGTTTCTTTCGCTCTCTCATCAGATTGAAAATTTTACCAACACCGCAAATGTGGAAGCATTGCTGCATGAAGTAGGTTGGTAAGGCATGGCGGAATGAGAGCGAGGATCTCACACACAGATGTAACATCATCTCAATGAAGGGAGCAATCGGTCATTGGGGGGTTGGTGGAGTGCGTATGTGTCTCTCAATCTCACCGTATTAAAACACGATGCGCAATCTCAGATTGCGCATATATTCGTTTTGTAAAAAAATATATCATATGGCGAAGCCAACCCTGAGCTATAAACGTCATTTCCATTCAATTTGAGATTGCGCCAAGATTGCGCATATATTTTCAATATTATATGTCCGAGATATGTAAATATTTTTTGACAGATAAATACATCAAACCAATGCGTTTGACAGATAAATATATGCGCAATCTGAGATTGCGCATCGTTTATTGATACTGTCAGAGCGAATTTTTGCTTAACACCTCAACGAAGGGAGCGTTTAGGGGTGGAGACGTGTGGAAGTGTGCGAGAGTGTCGCATGATTGCTCGCAAGTGTAGAGCGGGGGTAGCGAGAGACAGAGTGTAGAGGCGATTTCTGCCAAGAGGGTGGCTGTTTTCCTGAGTCTCACTTGGACTGTTTTAAATGTTTCTCCTTTTAATGCTTGTTGCAGCCTTATAATATTTTCACCGTCTGAGAAACCACATAGTTCCGTCGTCTCATAAAACGCGTTTTCGAACACGGACCACTCCTCTGGGTTACCGGCGAACGTTCAAGGTTGTATCACTCGAACATGACGCCGTAGATCCGAGATTGTCCCAGCGTGATCCTTGCGGATTTTGTTCTTGATTCATCCGTTGAACAAAGGTGTTGAGCACGGATTCGAGCCGTTGTATCACGTCAGGCTCTTGCCTACGTGGCTCGCGTGCTTCTTCCAAGAAACTTTGGAAGGTTCTGCTAAGATTGTCCAATTGAAAATTAGCAGTTTGAATGGGTATTGCTTTCGATGGATCATTTGGAGGGTTCGATATAGGCGAGATCACTTCCGTCGATCTTGCTCTGGTGGATGGTTTCAGATTCACTATGTTCGTATCCACTGCTACCTGGGCTGTTTGGGTCGCTAACGCGGGCGTCGCACGATGAAGGTTAGATGAAGCGAGGGCGGTGTTTCAGGAGTGCACAGATGGCATGTCCAATCCCTGCTGTACACGGTTTCATCTTCGTTCACGCACGCGATATGAAACATTCCTTCGCATCGATCGCACTCCACTGCATTTTCCATACTTGCACTATTGCTAGTGATGAGTCAAGTACCACTTTTCACTGTGTGGTGCTGTGGCACCACGCACAGTCTACTGTGCTGTGTGTGCGTGGTACCACACTTAATGTGTGGTCGCACAGTAGCTGTGTTCCCGCACAGATTTTGCACAGTTGCATACTGTGTTATCGCACAGTTAGTGTGCTTTGCACACTTTTTGTGCTCCGCACAGCTACCACACAGTTTGCACAGTTTGTGTGCTCCGCACAGTTATTGTGTGCTCCGCAGTTTCTGTGCTCCGCACAGTTTGTGTGCTCCGCACAGTTATTGTGTGCTCCGCACCAGTGCTGCAAAATGTCACCATCAATATCACAAAAAAACTGAGTGAATCAAAAACATTGTCAGCGTCACGTACTCAATTGCGATTATCACAGGTGAAATTCTCAAGTGGTTGTAACGAGTGATATGATTGGTGACAATTTGGGAATAAACTTTTAGTCAATCACTTTCTTATGAAATTTTCTGAACCAGGAGCACCACTGTAAAATATCACTGTTTCAGTCACCAACGCTCATGACTGAAACAAACCTCAAATCAGCTCACGTACACAAGTGCGATGATCAGACGCAAGATGAACATAGTCGTTGTGACGTGTGACCAGATTGGTGACATTGCAGCAACCACCTCTTGGTCGGTCATTTTGACGTGACTTTGTTTGTATGTGATCAATTTCGAAATGTCACTGGTTCTATCACGAGCACTCGTGATTGAACTGAAATGCATTTCGGTTCACGTACACATGTGCGATGATCAGGGGTAAGACGCACATGGTCGTTGTGACGTCTGATCTGATTGGTGATATTTTGGTAACCAACTCCTGGTCAATCAGTTTGTCGTGATTTTTTGGTATTTTATTATCGTGATAGACTTAGAATATACGTGGCGCGGGCGAGTGGTGTTTTATTAACCATGTGCATATGATTACAAGCAGTAATCGGTTCTGCTAGCTGGTTAAATGATCCCGCATCCTACACATATTGCCAGACTCATTTTGCTGATCCAAACGTTTATGTATGAACTCTCGTAAGCAGTGCACATGCAAGGATGCCGCGAGCGTTGCCTTTCTGTGAAAAATTCACAAACCCGCGACAATCACGGTTGCCTCTGATTTAGTTCTAAAACTGAGAAGTTGTTTTAGAACAAAGAGCTCGCAAAAATTGTCGCGGAAGATTTTGTGGGTCGTCTAGAAGCAGTGTGACAGAAAGTAGCCCAATTTTGCAAACAGAGCTACTTGCCTAGCGCAATAATTTTGCTGCACCAAATAGAATCAAATTATCCAGTTTGTTCTAGCCAGATTAATGCCATACTAAAAGAAAAATAAAATTGAGCACAATTCGACATGTTTTTTATGTTTTTTTTTAACAAAAAACAAGCAGGTTGATTGGGTAAACTGAGCTACTTTGATCTACTCGGTGTCAAATTTATCAATGCAATTCACCAAAAACGTGAGCGAAATTGTCGCAAAAAACGTTGTCGCTTTAAGTCTATTTAAACGGTTACGGGTTTCAATCATAATATGCCATTCTATTAAGTCACTAATATTAAGATGTGTCGTACAAATTTGGAAATTAAAAAACAGGCTATGAGCAGCCTGGTCTCCATACACCTTGGGCTTGGAGAACGATTGTTGTTGATGTGTGTTTAATATTTACATTTCAAGAGGCATAGCAAGCGGAAAACGGTTTGGTTTGTTATTCGAAGCTAGGAGATAAAATTGCAAACGGTTCGTGTTTCATACCATTTAACATATCAGCAAGTCGAAGCACACGTAGAATGGGATCGAAGTAACGGCTTCATATTTTGGAACCATGCACCAACGTTGGATGCTGGTGTCATACTTAGCACTCATACTTAATTCATGGTAAGTTTTGCTTCTTTCTTTCACTCGATTGATTGATAAACATTATTATTTGCTATTTTTAGGAACGGTTTATAATGTAATAAGCTCGCGTGAAGTTTTTCCAGCTTAGTTAGATTGCGTTTCAACAGCTTCTACCGTGTGATGTAGCTGTTTCTCCGAGTTTTGCCGGTTTCAAAGGATACCCGCTCGCTGTCGGTTACTAACCAACGCTGGATGTATACAGGAGTGCATTGCCACGATTACGACGGTGCAGGCCATTTGATGTGCCGGCTGATTCTCTGACCGATCTAGTTTTGACTACCACATTTGCTCGCTTTGATGTCACCATGCTGTTGCATGCCATCGCCGAGATAAGCATCTACTTGGCTGTGAATCCACTGGATTCGATATCGCGTATAATGAACCCAATACATCACCGACGCTGGGCATTATAACATTTACCGTGGCGTGCAGCAGATCCTGTAGAACTACAGGACGCTCCAAGAAATAATTCCCATCCTGACAATGAATGAGCTGTTCGTAGTGTTGCACATAGTGCATTGTGCTAGCACTTTTCGCACAGTTTGGTCTACGAGAACGGTGCGCTTTTTGTGCTCTTAACGTGCTATGCGCTTTGAGTTTTTGAGCCCTGTCCGCTCTTTGAGCACTTGAGGTTTGGTCTCCATTTTTTCCACGTCCACGTAAAACTTTCCGCACAGTCGCGTACTTCAAGCGCTGTGTTGTAATGCGCTCATAATATGATGTGCTGTGCGCATGATGTGCCGTTTCTAGCGTTTCGAATTACAGGCGTTTCAGGTCACAGAAGTGTTCACGGGCTATGCCGGCAAGCTGGTGAACAAAGAGAACATTATCAAGGTTTACACCATGTTCATGAACGGCAAACTCGACCGACTGACGGAGATTGCCTTTTGGTCATGGTCGGTACGATTGAGAATTTTGGCAAAACGAAGTAAAGCGTCTGGCCAAGGAACCGGCCTAAGAATCCGGTCGACTCAAAAAGATAAAGTAGGCAGTTTTCCAGTAGTTGCGTCGGCGTTCGAATTCGGTTGGAAAACGATCAAGCAGATCTCCTCGGATGTGAACTCACTTCAGCGGCACCTCCTCATTCACTGTGCTGTTAGTGTAATAATTTTAATCGAATCGATGATATTCTTAGCATACGAGGCGTGTAATTTGTTAGTTTCTCCATAGTGCAAATATAAAAATATTTTTTATAGATGGATGAAAAGGTAGATAATTTTTGTTTTACATCCTGGTTTTATTATTTTCATATCCGAAAGCACTAACTCTAGACAAAGCCACCAAATTCCTGCACCTTTCATAATCCACCTTTGGCGCAATTGACACCGCGCATGGGTACGGATTTTCTAACGGGCACGGCATGCTGACACCTAGCGTCTATCCACTGCCACCAACAACAGCCCGTGTATCCGCCCCCGGAGATCATCATTAACATAGGATTCCCGTTACCATCGAACAGCGTAAAATTGGTCATCTGGACAAGAAACTTAGGTAATGTCCGCTAAAAGTCGTACTGACTCTTCCTTCCCTTCTTCCAAATCGCCTGAAATTCCAGTGCCGGCTGTTTGTGGATCTAAGTGTTTTTCTAGAGTAATTAATAAATACATTATGAAGCGGTAATCTTTGCATGTGCACTGCTTACGAGAGTTCATACATAAACGTTTGGATCAGCAAAATGAGTCTGGCAATATATGTAGGATGCGGGATCATTTAACCAGCTAGCAGAACCGATTACTGCTTGTAATCATATGCACATGGTTAATAAAACACCACTCGCCCGCGCCACGTATATTCTAAGTTTATCACGATAATAAAATACCAAAAAATCACGACAAACTGATTGACCAGGAGTTGGTTACCAAAATATCGTCAAAGTGACCGACCAAGAGGTGGTTGCTGCAATGTCACCAATCTGGTCACACGTCACAACGACTATGTTCATCTTGCGTCTGATCATCGCACTTGTGTACGTGAGCTGATTTGAGGTTTGTTTCAGTCATGAGCGTTGGTGACTGAAACAGTGATATTTGGCAGCACAGTACACAGCCAGCAATAGTCATGATTATCCTTATGCGGGCAGTAAGCTAAGCTTGTCAGTCAGAGTATCGCGTTGGACTCAAGAATTCACATGTCGTGTTCAGCATGTCATGATGCACTTTTATTGACTATCAACAATGAACATCAAGCTACCACGGAGATGTTGATTGTTTTCCTTGGTGAAAATCTCGTGATAGTCATGACATTTTGCAGCACTGCTCCGCACAGTTTGTGTGCTCCGCACAGTTATTGTGTGCTCCGCACAGTTTGTGTGCTCCGCACAGTTATTGTGCGCCGCACAGTTATTGTGTGCTCCGCACAGTTTCTGAGCTCCGCACAGTTTCTGAGCTCCGCACAATTTCTGAGCTCCGCACAGTTATTGTGCGCGCACAATTACACCACGCTCTCGCATCAATCGAAACAGACATCATACGGACGTCACACGAGGCGTAAACTTTGACGTAAACTGGATTTAAGCCATACAACTCTATAATCTTTTGACGGGAAGTTTATGCTCTCACATACAAATCAAGCGTGAATTTTTTGAGTTTACGCTTTGTGTGCTGTTATAACCAGCAAATCAGAGACGAACAAACGTATGGATTTCCCGTCAGAAATCTCGAACAAACAAGACAAACATCCTCTCGAACCGATCAAATTCACAACAAATGTGGTGTCTTCTTCGATTGGTGTCAGAGCGCGAGTTATTTTTCTTTCTTCGATGCTAGAAAGAAGTGGACCTTTCGAGTGCTAGAAGCCAACTAACTTTATTTTCCATTATTGTTACCAACGCTTAATGTGACCGGTCGGCTAACGGTATCGATATGCATATATCGATCAGCATATCGATACCCAAGTTATTCAACCTGCCGCATCAGCAGTTTGATGCCGATGTGCTAACTCGCGGTGTAATTGTGCGCGCACAATAACTGTGCGGAGCTCAGAAACTGTGCGGAGCACACAATAACTGTGCGGAGCACACAAACTGTGCGGAGCACACAATAACTGTGCGGAGCACACAAACTGTGCGGAGCACAGAAACTGTGTGGAGCACACAATAACTGTGCGGAGCACACAAACTATGCGGAGCACAGAAACTGTGCGGAGCACACAAACTGCGGTTTCGCTAAGGTACTGCGTGAAACGAAAGTAATGATTTTTTAAATTGTTGCGTCCAGCAACAAAGCTCTTTCTTTCGCGTAGTAAAAGGTTGAAACTTCAGTTTTCTTAATTCACTTCAACTGTATTAAAATTTTCACTGAAATTGCTTCTCTTGGCGCGATGATAGAAAGAGGTCGATTTTCGTCTTCGTATCCGTTTTAAAACTTCGCGCACACCCTATTGCGGTCATTCATACGTTGCACGCGAAGCTCCTTCGGGATAAACCATTCCTACTCTCGCTATTTCACCCGTGTTGACTTCGCCTGTGCTACCTGTCCCTCTCTCTCACTTCACCACAACGTAGCTGTCAAGTTAGAACCGCTGTTGATAAACAACAATGCCCTTGTCTTGCACTCTTTCATCTTTTGCGCCGATGGTGATTTGATGATATATCTTTTGGTGTGCGCGTTTGGAAATCGCGTTTTGCTGCCTGCGTTCGAATTGGTTAAAACTTTCTTCCTCCTTTTGTTTTAACGACCGGAATATTTCCAGTTCGATTCTTTCGTTTCTTTTTCCCACAAAGAAGTTGTTAAGTATTTTCACTGCATTTTCGTACACAGATGTAACTTTGAGTCGGAATGGTATTTCGATTCGCCGGAGTGCTTCTTCTTCACTGGGCACTTCGCTAAATTATAGAAAATTCGATGCAGGCCCCTTCCTCCTCGTTCTAGCATACACGCTAGTTTGGTGTTTTGTTATTTAATAGATTTAAGCGATAAAATTAATTCCAGCGCACGATGCCACTCTTTCCATTCTCGCCGTAAGTCTGCCGGGTTCGCCGCGTCGTTGAATGGTTTCAATGGTCAACGTTCCAAATTCATATATGGAAAAATGAAAATTAATATGATTTATCTCTTTACAAAGATGTCCCTTTACGTAAGTGACGCACACAATTGATTGTAATATCTGACGCGAAAATCTAACGAGAATAAAAAAAACCGTCCAAATATTATTTTTACTTTTTGGTTATCGTTACCATTTTACACTCTTGGATATTCTCAACCATTTCCCGCTCCCGCTTTGTGCTGCGGCCACGCACCGGACTCACAATTGAACTGTGTTTTTTTCCTTTTCGACACTTTACCGGACTTTACCGGTGTTGGAACCTTACAACAGCAAAATAGGATGGTTCCAACGACCGGTCGACATATGAGTTAGGTATAAGAGACAGAGGAAAAGAGATGGGAAAAAGAGAGAATAGTTGTAAGGAAATAGGATAAAAAGATTCGCAAAATTAGCCAGAGCGATATTTACAAACGAACTGGCGGAATAAAAAGACTTTCAACTCGTACGACGTAACAACATCAAGTCCCGAATAGACCGTGCCCCATACGTAGGACTGATTATCCTGCTATGGTAACAATAAGTCACTGAAAGCCAAGCTCACTTCACTAGTGGGTACAGGCAGGCTTTGACCGACAGCGGTTGTTGTGCCAAAGAAGAAGAAGAAAGTATCACAAAAAAAACCTTTAACGTGTTCGGCACTAAATTATTTTCTCCTTCGTTTGCTAACAACCGGTCTTGTCTTTTGTGCTGCGGTTCTATTTTGTACCGGACTTAGGGCTTGGTACTTGTTTCGACGCAGCGTATCGCAACGCATTGCGTGACGCTCGCTGGTATCTAATCGCTGCGTTCTGCATGAATGTGTCAACACATGTTACAAAGAAAAACATCAACAAACAGCAATAATACCTATTATTTACAGATTCTGAAGTGATTATAAAGTTAATTACTTACTTTATTTACTTATTACTTACTTTCTCTACATTTATTCTCTACATTTTTATGTCGAAATATAAATTTTTCTACTTTGACGCTGCGTCGTGCTTCGTTAACGCATGCGTCTGTCAAATCCCATACATTTTGGCAAAATCGCAACGCATTGCGTCGGAACAAGTACCGCTCTCTCACACTTTTACACTTTTCTACCCGTGTGCGACACTTCAATCTGTGTTCTGTTGGTGTGGAAATTATACCTATGCAATTGAATAGATCGATCCCGTTCAAACAGATTAGTCATTGTTCGCGAATGAACTGAACTGAATTGATTGCGCTCATCATGTTGATCCATATTTAAGTAGTTTTTTTAATAGAATCCTTGAGTGTGTATAAGGCATGGGGTAAAATATATGCTGGAGACATTTTTGCTCGTATTACTTTTTTACATGCTAGTTTTTGGTCGGTTTTGCGATAGCTTGTGTTGACCAGACAGCAGATGGGCCGAATGTTTAATGTTTTTAAATTGTTGGTTACAACCGCAGAATGAGTACTTCTTTGGCTACAGTATGCGTCTATGGTGGGTAAATGAAAAAGATAACGAGCATTCTTTGTGAATAAAAACCCCATGAAAAAAAGAACGAAAGAATCGTCGTTCACGTTCGGTTCTTTTTGGTGAGTGAACTAGTTCGTTCGCGTTCGGAGAAAAGAATCGTTTTGCCCATGCCTAGTTCACACCAACGATCCGTTTTACTTTCACCCTTTTATATTCACTAAAGCAGCGGTCTATTTGCTATTTAATATAGTTACTCTTTCCGGGTTCTTTTTTTTAATATACCGACTGCGCCAATTGTAGAGTTGTCCCGTTTGGTCTCTTTATTTCGCTTTGCTTCTGTGGTTACATATGTTTATACGTCCGTTTTAGTGATGCGCGTTGCGTTCCGAACCTGCCAGGTGCGATCCGTTCCAGCATGCAAGCATCCGGACCGCGATCTTTATTTTTAACCCAAGCAGGTTCAAACTGAACCTGTTGCTCCCACTGATCTTTGCGATCTGAACCGACTGTTATCAACGATCTTATCGATCCTATCTGAACCGGCTGATCAATCTAGGGTTGGACGTTGCGGTATTTTTTATGTTTAATTTTATTTTAACAAACAACTTAAAAACTAAGCGGATTGCGCGCGCGTCCGATCGCTGCCGTTGCCGTTCGTGGAAGAAGGTTCCCGCTGTTCGGGCGATCACCTTTCTGCTGTTGCCCTCTCACGCACACCAACCAACGCGTTGATGGCCGCCAAATTATGGCACTCTAATTATAGCATTATGGTTCAATTCGCTAGTTATAATATTCGTTAATTATAGCATTGCAGCTGCCTCAGCTCCTAACTCTTGTGTATAAACATCCTCCCCCCCTTGATATGGCATATAAACAAATCGATTGCTACCGGAAAGCACAACACAACAAACTCCCGTCAGAACGGTGCAACCAAAAATACAGACTGCTGCACGTGCATTCAGCGCTATCAACCTATTCTCCTATCAATTTCTCTTTGTTCAAATCAACCTCCTCTGAAGCTGCGTCGTCTATTGACGATGGTATCGGTAACAGGCATATTTTTGTTATGGGACGTTTGTATATACCCTTACTGGTGCGCACAGATACTACTCTCGTTATTCCGTCCCTTCCAGCATGCGTCTCAACAATACGTGCCAAAGGCCATCGGGTTGCGGGTAACAGCTCATCGATGAGAATGACCATCCTGCCGATAGTGAACTGAGGATTCTGTTCATGTCCCACCGTGTCCTTTTGCAGCTCTTGCAAATATTCGCCTTTCCAGTGGACCCAGAAACGCTGCACGTAGGCTTGTAGCTTCCAATAGTGCTCCAACCGGTTTAAGGGAACGTCACACAAGTTAGGTTCGGGAAGTGCTTGCATGGAGGTACCGATCAGAAAGTGGCCCGGAGTTAGCGCCGCCAGTTCATCAGGATTTTCTGAAAGAGGAAGCAACGGTCGCGAATTCATGACCGCTTCGATTTGCGTTAGTACCGTATAAAAATCTTCAAAAGACAAACGAGATGCACCGAGGATACGACACAGATGTCTTTTTGCTACCTTCACCGCAGATTCCCACAGTCCGCCGAAATGAGGAGCCCTTGGGGGATTAAAGTGCCATGATATCCCTTGGGACGTGCAGAACTCATTCACTTGCTGTTCTTCTTCCTTTCTAGCGATGAGCGATGCCAATTCTGTTATTTCGTTACTAGCTCCTTCGAAGTTTTTTCCGTTATCCGAGTGAATGTGACACGGCTTACCACGGCGAGCAATGAATCTTCGTAGCGCTGCTAAAAAGGCTGATGTAGACAAGTCACATACCAGCTCGAGATGTACCGCCTTTGTAGCGGAACACACAAAAAGGCAGAGATAAGCCTTGCAGGCGGCCCCTCTTCTGTGTACCGGTTTTAAATAAAATGGGCCGGCGTAGTCGATTCCCACGTTGCTGAAAGGTCGGCTAGGTGTCACTCTGGATGCGGGTAGCTGTCCAATTCGCTGGCATGCGATAAAAGGATCCGACCGAAAACACCGGAAACATTCCCGCGTTATGCTTCTAACTAATCGTCGAGCATCCAAAGGCCAAAACTCCTCTCTTATGTTGCTGATGAGATTTCGCCCTCCAGCGTGAAGTAGTTTCCAGTGATAGTGAACCACTATGTTGCGTGTAAACGGATGCCCCTTTGGAAGGAGAGCAGGATGCTTTGACTGGAACGGCAAATCAGCTAAGTTTAACCTTCCTCCGACTCTAAGCACACCTTGGTTGTCCAAAAACGGGTTGAGATTTCTAATCGATGAGTTTTTCTTTATAGGTTGGCCGTTCCGAAGGGCTGAAATTTCGTTTCGGAAGGCATCGTCTTGAGCAGTCTTGACCAGAAATGCCTTTGCCTCCTCATTCTGCTCTGGTGTCAGTACGATGGATACCGGGTCACAAGAAGGCTTTGTTCTCGCCTTAAGCCTTAGATTTTTTATAAATCGCTTGCAGTATGCAATAATGTGCAGTAATTGGGAGTATGATGACCACCTTTTGAACCAAGGGTTAACTGCAGGCGATGCGCTGGCAACAGCAACTAGCAAACGCGTTTCCTTTTCGATGCCGGTCGGTAGTAGAGGTTCAGATGTAGGCCATTCAGCAGAGGGTAGCGCCAGCCAAGCTGGCCCAGAGAGCCAAATAGTGCTTTTTATAAAATCGGGTGCCGTCATGCCTCGCGAAACGAGATCAGCCGGGTTCTGCTGTCCAGGTACATGCCTCCACGTGTGGCCCTTCGTACATTGTTGAATGTTTGCTACTCTATTTGCCACGTATGTTTTCCAGGTATTTGGAGCCGCTTTGATCCAATGTAGTGTAATACTGGAATCGGACCAGAAATGTACCGACTGCACAGTAAGCTGAATGGCTTTGGCAATGTGCTCGTAAAGATGAGCCCCTAATACGGCACCGCAGAGTTCTAATCGAGGCAGGCTTATACGCTTCAATGGAGCTACTCTAGATTTCGACGCAAGCAAAGATATTTTAATATTCCCCTCGGCATCCTCGCACCTTGCATAAACGCATGAGCCATATGCCGCCTCTGAAGCATCAGTAAATATGTGCAGCTGCACATTCGATCGTAAGGCGAAACAGTATCGTTCGATTCTATAGCAAGCCAAAATCTCCAACTTCTCATAAAAATCTTTCCATTTCAGCCCAAATGACTCTGGTACAGTCTCATCCCAGCCAATCGATAGCGCCCAAAGCTGCTGCATCATTATTTTTGCTCGCACTACGACAGGAGCGATAAGACCCAACGGGTCAAATAATCGAGCTATCTCCGAACAAATGCTCCTTTTAGTAGAGGGTGACTGTAGTGGCTTGATGCTTGATGCAAAGCATAAATTATCGCGCTCAGGTTCCCAGCAGACACCTAGGGCTTTGATAGTTTCGTCGGTATCAAACTGCAGAGATGATTTGGTTCCGATTTGAGAAGCATCGAGCTCTTGCAAAACCTCCAAACGATTTGAGGTCCACTTTCGTAATGGAAAGCCGCCCTTTAGCATCATTCCAGTTAGCTCAGATCGGAGCTGTATAGCTTCCTCAACAGATGATGCTCCGCCAATGAAGTCATCTACGTAGAAATTGCGAATAGCACGACTGGCAAGAGGGTAATTGCTTCCTTCGTCCTGCACTAATTGAAGTAATGTGCGAGTAGCTAGGAAAGATGAAGGAGCCAAACCGTATGTGACAGTATTCAGTTCATACTCTTTTACTGGTGATGTTGATGAGAATCGAAACAATATTCTCACTAATGCGCGATCATCTTCATGCAAAAGGATTTGACGGTACATTTTTTCGATATCTCCGACTAAGGCCACAAAATAGGTGCGAAAACGCAAAATAATGTCCAACAGCTCATCTTGCACAATAGGTCCCACACATAGTGCTTCGTTGAGGGAATAGCCTGTAGATGTTTTCGCGGAGCCGTCAAAGACTACTCTCACTTTGGTAGTGGAACTGCTCTCCTTTATGACTGGGTGATGAGGCAGATAAAAGGTTTTCGTTGAGCTTGACGCATTTTCATTAACAGGTTGCATGTGTCCGAGATCTATATATTCCTGCATGAAGGCATGATACTCCTTCTTCAATTGCGAATTTCGAGATAGGCGCTTTTCTAATGCGTAGAATCGGCGCAACGCCTGGCCTTTTGACTCGCCCAAGCGTATCGAGAACTCTGGATGTTTAGGCATCTGCACCACATATCGTCCGTCACTATTTCTTCCTGTCTTTGATCTATACAGCTCTTCGCAATGGTTTTCTTCTATTGAATATGGTTCGCATGCATGTAGCTCTTCTGCCTTCCAAAACTGCTCTATTTTTTCTTCCAAAGAAACCATTGCTACTCGTGTTGGGTTGGAGTGAGGATTAACGACCTCCTCGCTAGCTGGACCGACTACAAGCCACCCAAACACGCTGTTGATCAGTATTGGTAATTTATCTGCCAGATAAATACGCTCTGCAGTTGGAAAAAAGGTGTAGAAATGCTCTGCTCCGATTATCATATCTATTGATTCGGCCTGATTAAAATGAGGGTCCGCCAGGGATAGTCCAGGCGGAATGTTCCAGCGACTTATATTAATGTGGTGGGAAGGAAGTTTTGCAGCTACTTCATCCATTAGCAGGAAATTTACTCCACAAGAAAATTGGCTGGTGCGAGATCGAATTTCAGCATACATGGACTCCCGCACCCTCGTCGTAGCACAACCAGCACCTTTAACGTCAATGTCCAATCTGGAAGTAGGTAGACCTATTAATTTTGCCAATCTTTTGCTTATTAGGTTAGGTTGTGATGCGCTATCTAATAATGCTCTTGCTGGATGGTGATTGCCAAACGCATCCACAACAATGACAATAGTAGTGAGTAAGAATACCTCTCGTTGGTCCGCTGCTCGGTTTTCGTTTTCCAATGCTGCTGTGCTGTTAAATGAAGCGCTAGGCGCTACCTGAGGGCTGGTACGTAGTGTTCGGTCGTGGGATTGCTGCCGGCGTACAAAATCAAAGGAGTGCAATAAAGAATGATGTTGCTGGTTGCAATGTTTGCACCGATTGATCGAAGGACAATCTTTCATGCTGTGGTCGACTCTTAAACAATTAATGCAGAGACTCTTCGCTCGCACTATCTGAAGGCGCTCAGATTGCGGAAGTCGCATAAATTGGTTACAGTACCATAATAAGTGATCTAGTCGACAGCAAGGACATCGTTTTGTATTATTTGCGGTGTACGAATAGTACGAAAGATGCGAAGAAGGCCTTACGGCAGGCACCGATGTAGAGCTTGCATCCGCAGATTTACTCATATAAACAGAATCTAATGTTTTCATTCTTCTTTGCAGAAATTCTATTAACGCCTCATATGTTGGCTTTTTCATGCTAGCTGCCTTGTCTTCCCAATGTGTAAGAGTTTCCGATGGTAGCTTGGAGCACAAAACATATTCTAACATTGAGCTCCATTGGTCGGTTGGCTCTCCTAGCTTTTGAATCATTTTTACATGCCGATTAAATTCATCTACCAATCTATGCAAGTCGGCTGACGATTCTTTTCGTAATTGTGGGATGCCGAACATTTGCTTAAAGTGCATCTTTTGCAGAAGGTATTCATTTGAGAATCGCCCCTTGAGCTCCTGCCATGCGATGGAGTAATTTGATGCGCACAATGGGATCGACTCTATCAATCTAGCGGCCTCACCAGTTAATGAAGCTCTCAAATAATGGAATTTTTGTATGTCCAAAACGCTTGCATTGTTGTGAACTAATGCTTCAAAGGTATCATGAAATGCCATCCAGTGCATTATATCACCGTTAAATTCGGGCAAAGAGATGGCTGGTAATTTAACGTGGTTTTGGATGGGAGAGTGGCTTGGGTTTTGAGCGTGGCTTGAGCCAAGCTCAGAGCTAACGGCTTGAGCTGTTTGAGTAGGCATGTGCGATAGCATGGCGCTTTTCATAGCTATGAACCTTTCCTCAAAATTATCCATCAACTCCTCTTCTTCTAGCTTCTCAGCTTCACTGGGCGCTAACAAACACAAGTGCGTATGAGCCGTTTCAAACTCCTTTTCCATACCATCAATCGTTTGGAGCCGGACAGGCACGAGATGCTTGTGTTGTTCAGCCTGGAAGTTCGCTATAAAAACTTCATTTCTTTTCAGCTTCGTAAATAAAGAATTCAGCCGTTGTCTTAGGCTCGCAATTTCGGTCATCTTTATACTTGACCTGTTGAGATGGCAGGATTCGGGAAAGCAGTTGCAATTACGATGGAGGGGAAATCTCTACAGATGATGACGGATGGCTGCTTCAAACTGCGACTGGCGGGAAACACACGATTACGAAGACGGATATCACACGCGCGAAAAACAACCGGTTGCGACACGGAAGATAAGCTGACGTTTTCTCACACTAATGTTCAACGGATTGGACAGTAACTTAACTTTAGTGTTCTTTGTAACAAGACGTTACACGCTTCGTGACACGAAGACGAACGAAACCTTATATTATAATAAAGGCAAGACGCCTGCGCCTTTTTTTTTTTTTTACGCGACTGCGGTAAATCGCTGAATTGTATCCAAAAAAACTCGATGGCTGAGGTAGGACGCTTCTTATAGCTTTTACGATGGCCGTGGCAAGACGCCGAAGAAGGCGGTAGTTAGCCTGTCTTTTTGGCAACGAACTGAATACGACGGAGACGCGGACACGCAATCAATGAAGAGTAATAAGCGGCACGACTGTCCCTTTGCAGGTTGAAATTTCACATTTACTGACCGCCAAAGTTCGTACACTCAAACACGTATTAACGATAGTTCCTTTTCACGGTACGCACTAAATCACAAAACGAACCAGAAAATGCTCAACGAATAAATCTTTTCACTTAGCGCTTGTCGAAAAAGGTTTTCAATCCTGGTCACGGCACCATATGATCAATCTAGGGTTGGACGTTGCGGTATTTTTTATGTTTAATTTTATTTTAACAAACAACTTAAAAACTAAGCGGATTGCGCGCGCGTCCGATCGCTGCCGTTGCCGTTCGTGGAAGAAGGTTCCCGCTGTTCGGGCGATCACCTTTCTGCTGTTGCCCTCTCACGCACACCAACCAACGCGTTGATGGCCGCCAAATTATGGCACTCTAATTATAGCATTATGGTTCAATTCGCTAGTTATAATATTCGTTAATTATAGCATTGCAGCTGCCTCAGCTCCTAACTCTTGTGTATAAACACCGGCTGCTCTCAGCGTTCTCGGCGATCTGTGCTGGGCCGGTTGCTCTCTGCGCTCTTTGCGATCCGGCCTGGAACGCACGACATTCTACTCTCTTTGTATTGATGAACCGGTTTGCCGGTTCAATTTAAACCTGTTTCTCTCAGGGTTCTTTTCGATCCAGTCTGGAACGCACGATCATCTGCTCTCTTTCATACGATGGGCCGATTTGGTACGTACAAAGGAAGCAGGTAAAATCTGAACCTGTTTCTCTCAGCGTTCTTTTTGTTCCGGTAAAGAACGGCGTTCTCTTCTCTTTTGCTTCTTTCTAGTATGGACACACACACACATTCTGTCTATGTGAGTGATAACAGCGCAAGCCGTACTCTCTCAGTCAAAGAGATAACGGTACAACACCTGAGCCGTGAAGCCAGAAAAGGATAGAAATTTGTGATTGGTGGGAAGCTAATCGCCAAAATTTAAAGAGACAATCCTGCACTAGCGGTAAGCGCAATGAATGAAATGTTTCTCTTCTGCCATATGGATGTTGTTGTTAGTATGGTTTAGAGAGGCTTTGGCTCCTGCGGAGTTCTTTCGCCTAATGCCATATGGATGTTATCAGTATAGGTGCGTTATTTGGTCTGGATTGTGGTAGTCAATGAATTGCTATGTGTCTTGTGCTAAGCTGCTTCGTTGCGCATGCATCTCCAATGAACTCGTTTGAATTTTTACCTGCGATCTTCTTTGTGCAACTAAATATTTAGGGTGCATGACACGTTTAGCCTTCTGCAATAATTTATTTAACGCCGTTTATCGCCCCGTGAAACAGCGCTATTCTTATAGACAATTAAAGTGCACTACAGGACACTTTCACACCGGTAGTCGACCGTACAGTATAATGTCAACCCTACAGAAACAACTTAACAGTCTATGTATTTTTTTTTTATTCAGGAGTAACGGTCCAAAAAGGCCGTATTGCTTAAGAGTAGAAAATACAAAGGTAGTTCATGGCGCTACAATCCATATTGGCAGGGAGACATTTCCTTCTTTGAGCCATGGATGGGCACCTTATCCTGGGTGTACTCGGACGGTTTGGTTTTAATCATTCCAGTCCATGATTTTGCGGTCCTTAAAGCGTGGCGAAGGTCTACATCATTCGGGTTTCGAGGTTGTCTATTCCAGTTCAGTGTTCCAAATGGCATTGCGGGGGTCTGTATCGTGTGGATTCCAGGCATTTCGTCGGATCCATCCATCAGAAGCGGTCCGAGTATATTCCCATTTAGTGGCTCAAATGACATTGCGAGGGTCTGTATCGTTGTAGTCCTTTCCTTCAGTGGTACGAGTGACATGGCGGGGGTCTGTATCGTTCCAGTTATCTAATAAATCCTTGCAAGAACATCGTTCAAGCAAGGATCTTCTGTCTGCCGTCAATGCCGATTACTCAGCCTTACACATTGCACTCATTCATTCTTACATTCATGCATACATTCATCCATCACAAACATACAAGCGATGTACAACATGTAACACATGGACAAACAAGAGGAAATCAGATAGGATGCAAGATTGCTGTTGCCAACAATGTTGGTTGGTTGACAGACATTTTGCTTAAGGAAAGTCACACAGTTAAGCCGTTCTCTCTATAGAAATCGAATATGGCCTTCAGGAATTCCCAATCCGATGCCGCTAATATATCTCGAATCGGAATATCAGTACATTTTCCCAGTCTTTCGACCGCGTCCAGCAAAGCAGGTCGAGCAGATTCGTATTCCACGCAGGACCACAATAGATGATCCATGTCGTGGAATCCAAGTCCGCAGCCACATACCTTGGAGTCGACCAGTCCTATACGCTGGAGATGTGCGCCCAATACGAAATGATTAGACCTAAGTCTAGACATCATTCGAATGAACGCACGATCGCCAGGGGTGTTATGGAACCAAGGCTTCAAGCTTACACGAGGAGTGATTGTATATAGAAACCTTCCGAGTTCATCCGAGTCCCACAGATTTTGCCAACGTGCCATGCAAAACGCTTGTGGGGCCTGCAAGAACTCATGAGAAAGGATAGGCCTATCAATAAAGGACCCTTCTGCAGCTCCCCAGTCTATGTATTTTATATAAACCAAAGTTATTCGATGCTATCTGCTTCTATTAAGAAATATTAATTCAATCAGTGTAGTATAATTTAATCCATACGAAATTTAAAAACCCGATTAAACTTGTAAGCTTTTTGATTTTGCATCAAAATTTCATTTGTGTTGCAACAGATTTCTAATTTACTTCTTTAGTTAGAAGTATAAAAAGGGAATAATGATTAATTTTAGTAAAAACAAAAACAACAACATGTCTTAACCTTTTAATGAAAAAGGAACTGTATAGTGGGCTACTTAAGTTAAGCGTTTATATTTTAGTAGAAGAATAGTTTTACACATTCAGTAAACTATTATTTAGCTTTGTTTTCATTGAAACTGTGTGATTACTGCACCAAAATTATAATACACAATATTCAAAGAATACATTCAAGTTAACCATATATAAAGTGAGCAACTGAAAAAGCGTAACCATGGCAGGTCATCCTGCGTTCCCTTGAACCTGCGTTCCGCGTTCCGTTCTTTTTCTCCAGATTGGCAGGTTCGTTGCGTTCCTCAATTTTCGGAACTATTCTCATCACTAGTCCGTTTGCTAGCGCCGTTCGATCACTTCTGGCGTCCAACATCAATTCTTTTCTCCTTCCGCTCTAAATTCTCCTCTCTCGTCTGCCTAAGTCTCTCATATCGCTCACGATCATTCTACACTCCTGAGTTCTTCTGGTATTCAACTCTACATAATAGAGCATACGGCCGTCGACATAGACGAAGTAGAAAAGGCTTCCGCAGATGACGAAGAAATGTAAGCTTTAAGAGAGTCAGTGAGGAGTGGGAGATGAAGGTATTCTAACGTTGTTTATAAAAAAAACACCAATCCCAGCTTGAATTAGGTATAGTAGGCGATATCGCCATTTGAGGTAGTAAATTGATAATTCCTTACAATTTGAGACAAAGATTACTCGAACTCAGCCACGAAGGGCATCCGGGAAGGACTAAAATGCAGCAAAGACTGCAAACTACCTGTTTGTGGACGAATGGACGAATTAATTATTCGTATGGACGACACCTGTACGCGATGTCGGCTAGTAAGTCAGCCTGACTGTCCAGAACCAATGACCGTTACCATCCAAGCCGTGATTTGACGTAGCGATAAACTTTTAGGTTCAATTCCGTCTGGGAATATCTGCTGGCAATAAAATATTATTTCAGCAGATATTAAGAGTTTGAGACAATGAGGAAAATCACGGCTAGCTAGAACAGCTAGAGAAATTTTTTTCCAAGGTTAGGATACCCGCGGACGATTACATTGGACAACAGAAGGCAATTTTTTATCACGCACTTGGAAAATTATAGAAGAAGAAAAGAAATAGTCCTCAAGCAAACTACTCCATACTGGCCTCAGGAGAACGGACTAGTTGAACAGCAGAATAGATCTTTGGTGAAACGATTGAAAATTAGCCAGGCGGAGATCAGTGATTGGAAAACCGATTTTAGGACGTACCTTTTAATTTATTCTACCACACCTCATAGTACCACAGGCAAGACACCGTCCGAACTGATGTTTGGACGGACGATTCGAACTAAAATTCCCTCCTAGCAAGATATTTGCACGAGTCCTGTAGTTGATTCGACAGATTTTAGTGATCAAGATCAAAGAAAAAAAGGAGAAAGGGAAACTAGCGGAAGATAAACGTAGGAGAACTAAGTGTTCAAACATTGAACAGGGAGACAGGAATTCAAACATTGAACAGGAGTTCTTGTGAAAAATAGTATTCCTACAAATAAACATAGCACTAATTTCAACGCGACCGTGATGACGGTAATAGATAAGAGTAGCCCAAGGGTTACGGTGAAAGATAATGAATCAGGAAAATATTGTTGTAGGAATTCAGGACACTTGAAAAAGATTAACTGCCCAAGTCAAACAAATGTGCAAGCACCTCTGGTTCAGGAAACCCCAATTGAGAAATCTAAACCACATCGAGCACTTAAACGTCCAAGCGGATATTTGTAATTATCTATTCTAGCAGTAAAAGTAAAAAAAATGAACACAAGAGAAAGAGAAGTGATATTTTGCACATTACGATAATTCAGTTATCCAACACAAAGAGACATGTGGTAGTGAGCTTCATATGATAGCAATCATTAGATAAGTATTAGTGCAGTATCATCGAACTAATTTTGTAAAAAACGCAAAAATGAGACCTGTTCACTTGCTCATTTGGCGCATTCGAGCAATCGCCTTTGGTTCTCTCAGGGAAGCGATGATCCGGATCTTTCAAAAACTGATGCATGTTTCACTCGCTAAATTTACTGATCCGGTTTATTTGAACGAATCCGGATCTGATCTTACATCACTACATCGAACACAACGATGAGTTTGATGAGCACAGAATGAAGATAGTTATCAACCGAGCAAACCATACGTGTTTTTATTGAGAACCACATATATATATATAGACCACACTCTGTCCAGATGCAACTTCCCCCAACACCGCATCCTGATACCGTTCCGCCGAGGACACGTCGAGTTCGGCTTGAACTTCTTCGTTCTCCACAAGCAAACGTGCCATTTCTTCTTTTGTTCCTAAGATCGGTACTTCCTTTTCTTGGCAACGTTTTATTAAGCCACAGCGTGTAAACTCTTCTGCCAATATCGCAATACGCACTTCTTCCGTCATTGTCACACGTGTACCTACTATTCACACTTGCACCTGAATCTCGCGTTAGCACTCAATTATTCGTGATATTCGGGGCGAGTATCGGCTTCGAATGACGAAATCCGTTCGACGCTCATGAGAGAATGAGAATCATGAGATACAACAGTCAAGCATTTAAAGACGTTTATACCTACGAGTCAAGGATGGTTAAATTTTGAATTTTGATTTTTTTTACCGTTGGTGTTAGATTTCATTCGTTACATCATTATTGGATGGTTTGTTATCGATTAGAAGGCAGCTTTACTCACTTTCTTGAAATTTGAATTTAACTTAATTCAAATTTGGGAGGGACGACAGGATTTGATTTATTTTTTTAAAATCTATAACAATACTGATTGATTTTATTTTAAAGAGTTATAAGCGTTATTTACATGGTGAAAATGTTTTATAATATTTTTCTATAAAGTTTTCAGCAGTGTAACAAACTTATATGAAAAACATTAAATTTGACCTTTACATAAATATTGAAATATCTTTATATGTATATATATATATTAATATGTAATTGCATAATACTGTTTGTGTTTATATATGTAAGTATATAATGTATGTATATATAATGCATTTATACAACAAAATCTTATAGATATTTGTATATATATTTATATTCAGATATATTTTGTGTTTTTATATACATTTTCAAAACTGATGAAAACTTTTTTTTATTGGAAATATATCACAAAACATTTGCAAATTTTTACATACCTCCCCAAATAGCCAGCTCGTACTTTATAGCTGATTTAGGGCTGTTTAACGAAAAATCGTTCCGATGTCGTACTTTGTGGCTGATTAAGAGATAGACGGTACTTTGCGGAACTATGGAGCTTTTTAACAGGCACATGGTACTTTTTGGAACTTTGCGGCTGATTAGCACTATGTGTAGGGTGCATGATGGCACTTGAAGGCTTGTTAAGAAAGGGTACTGAACTTGGTGGAACTTTATAGCTTTTTAATGCATGACATCGGTACAAGGTGGCTCTTGTCAAAGTGTCAAAGACGAACGCCGGCAATAATCTCATTGCTGCTGCACAAGTTAGATTCGTTAATTGAAGAATGAATATTTAGTGAAGTGATTGTGAAATATCAGTAAATTGTGTAAAATTTTGTGTAATTCATCAATACAAAGGATTCAAAAATATACATATGTGTTTAAACGAAACAAATCTTGTTGTTCATTTCATCGATGACGCTTGCTTGAAAATAAAACACAAAGAAAAATAATCCCTGGCATCGTGGCATAAGGAAGCTGCTTAGGCGCTATTTGAAAGACCCACATAGAACTTTGATGCTGTTTATCTACTGCAAAAGGCGAATTAGAGCAGCGATCTTTAGCGTGCCAAAATGAGCTGCTCAAGCAATTCCGGCTATTTGGGTCTAAGTTCAATTCACTTTAATCATTGAAAGCAAAATTTAAAGAAAAACGTTACATTGAAAACAACATTTGTTCCAAATCTGCAGCGCAAAACCTCGCGGATTTCTTCCTATACAAACGGGAACGTTCGACCCCGGCAGGTAGAACTCATTCTGACACGCGCTTCTTACGGTCTCTCAATGGTACGTTATTTTAAAACTGAGCGCCATCTGACAACCGCGGCGAACGGATCTCGTCGTTCGAAGCCCATACTCGCCCCGATTGTGACACACGCACAGCGCTATCTCTACGCATACACCATATACTTCCGCACACAGCAGTTTCTTAGTTTCGCTTGCATCAAACCACGATGCTCACAGCATAACGTTTTGCACACAGCGTTTTATGTTTCGCACTCAGCAGTTAAACTCGCACACAGCGTGTTTCACATCGCACTCAGAGGTGTCGCGTGTGGACTGCAGAGCTGAACAGACGTCCCGCCCAACCGGCATTATCGCGCGATTTTTATGTGTATCTATCATTTTTCTCATTCTAACATTCAGAAAATTTTTCACTCTGTCTTGCTCTTCTGGGTGTTGGTCACTTTTTGCTCGCAACTTGGCTGTGTTTCACCAACCATCCTCATGTTGCATATGGTTCTTCTCTTTCCATCGTTCGAGAGAAACTCTTGTGTCTCGCTTTTCTGGGACTTGTCCAATTTCGCTTGCTACACCAAGCGTTCACGCAAGCGATCTTCTCTCGTCCGCTCTTTGTATCATCTTGCAGGTACTCCCCGATATACGCTATTAATGCGGACCGGAGGCAATAGCGTATCTCGAATATTAGCAAACGTCGAGTTTTCAGTCAAATTATAGCTAATTTTCGTATAATTTTGCTTGAAGTGGTAGGATTTACCACTTAATTAGTTATTTGATCTGATTCAACTGAAGATTACAATTGTACACCTTTTGAAATGGCTTTTAATATTCGATCAAAAGGGAATTTATTTTGAATTTGATATTCGATGTGTCAAATTAGTACAATTTGCTCAAAAAACTTTAAAATTTAGAAAAAAAGCGTATAGCGAAATCGTGTATATCGAGTATGGCGTATATCGGGTAATACCTGTATAGCCACCAGAGGAAGGCGCTGCTTCGCGTTCACATGAAAATGTGGTAGTGTGAAATCAAGTTTGCAAGCGGTAGGCTACGTCGATGCGTGCCCGTTTTTTTCTCTCGTGAAACCAGTACGGAAAAACTATTTGGTAAGTACAGCTTTTAATAAAGGATTGTATCAATCTGTATCAAACTGAATGGTATTAATAATTGGTGATATCAAATCAATTTCGTTTTCTATAGAAAATCGTAACACACGCACAAACGGAAGTGAGCACGGACCACGATAGAAATAATTAATTGGTTGGTAAGTATCATGCTTCGCGTTAAATGGAACAGCGGTTTTCAAAATAGATAATATTTCCCTCTTTCACCAACAGTGCCAAAAACAAAAGGACAGGAGAGGCAGGAACGATCATTCAACGCGTTAGCGCCGGACGAAGGAGAAGCGGCAGGAAGGCAGGAACGATCCTCCAACGTGCTCGCGCTCCAACGTGCTCGCGAAGGCAGGAACGCGCCTGGTAGAGGAGAGGCGGCAGGAAGGTAGGGACGATCATCCAGCACGCTAGCGCAGCACCTGGGAACAGCGAGGGGGAGGCAAGCAGGAATAATTTTTAACGCGTACACACCATTCGACGAAGACAACGCTGAATGAAAGGAAGAACGAGGAGAGAAGGCAGGCAAGACGGGTACGTGTGTATTCCGCACCGGTTTTCGGCAGTGTGAATTGTGTGAGTATGTAAATTTGTATGTGCGAGTAAGAAGGTAAAATAAAGAGCGTAAGCATGTACGGAATCGACAAATGAGAGAAAGAGCTTTGTAGGGAGAATGAAGAGAATGATAGAAATTGAGAAGGGATGTAGCATACATAAACCAAATGTATGATACACGCTGTCGCACGATTTCAAAAACCTTCTCTATAGTTCTGCTATCGAGAACGATTTGACCGCGCTATAGAGAACACTTTTTCTATACAAAAAAAACCGCTTGCAACGTGACAATGTTGGTTGGGCGCTTGGCAAAATGTCGCGCGGCATGCATGCTTGAAATCGATCCCGCTTGGCAAAATGTCGCGCGACATGCATGCTTGAAATCGATGCTTGTTAACATTTTATTTCAAGCATCGTGAGAGTCCCAGCGTGAGCGCTGAGCGCACCTCCCCTCATTCTCAATGCCGCGTTTTTGGTTAATCCTCGCTCCCACCCTTTCTTTCCTTCTCCTCAACGGACCCGACAGACAAAGAGAACGAAATTTTCAGGCGAGGGGTAGGTAGAAACACGCGGTGGGGGTCCGGCCCAAGCACGGATCCGAAGTCCGTTGTTTTGGGCTGAGAATTAAAAATGGCGTATGGAGCGCTACCACGGAGAGAATGCGCTCTCTTGCTTGCTTTTAAAATACACGAGGCGCTCTCGCTGTAAAGAACGCTCGCTCGCGCTGTTTCATCGTATTTTCCTCATACCCCTTCCTTCCCGTTTCTTTCGGCTTGCGCAGCGCTGAACTGGTACCCCCTCCCACTTGATTCCAGCGAATTGCGCTGCGCTGGACTGACACCCCCTCCCGCTCGTTTCTTTCGTAGCGCGCTGTGCGCTTCCCTTCATTCGGACTTGGTGCACCCGAATCAAAACAAAAACTTGAACACATCAAACTTGGTTTATATTTTATCACTTTTATTGCAAATAAAGGGGCATTTTCACACATAGCTTCACACAATCTTGCCACAAAATCACACACAATATTTTTATAAAAAAATCGTCGTATTTAAAATAGTCGCCTAACTGCATGGATACCGTTGTTGATGTTCAATACAGCAAACAAATATTAAAATGAAGCAACGCAAATCACACATTTAGGATAGATGATAAAAAATAAGCGCAGCTTTATTTCAATGTGCACAACACTTCAACACTTAGCGAAACTTCGATCGCCCGGGACTTAGGCTAACACGCGCGCAGCCTTTCACGGCGAACGCTTGAGCTGAACTGACGATTTCGTGTGGTGGCAAGAAGGGGAGCGCACAGAGGAACACTCGCTGCATTAGTGCGAGCGAGACACCGATACCCGCATGCCGCTGCGAGAAAACCAAACTGAGCGCGCAGGCTGAAAGTGAACGCACACATTCACACATGTGTAATTGTTGAGTGCAAAAACTGTGTAGAAACCAAAACACGCTCGCGCCTCCGAGCAATTCCGCGAATTTTCAACCGTCTCCCCATGCTTCTACATGCCCCTCGCCTGAAAGTCACACACTTTTTCATTCTCATTGCTAGTAGGGGACCCACCATTCCCGCGAGCGTAGACCGATCAAAAAATTCCAGGAAATTCGGACAGTAAGTGTTCAGTTTTTTATTCACAGAGCTATTCGGGAATATTATAATACTTGATGGTGCGTGTTGGGCGAACGAAACGTTTGCAGCTTGCTCCACCGATGGCGCGTGCTATTAGAAGAAAAACACTTGCTGTTTGATGCGTTTTCCTGAGGAATGAAAGACATATCTAGCATTAGAATAGTGAACAAAACTAGGACTATTTAAAACTTACCGATCACGAATATATTGAAGTTAAATGGCGACTCTGTAAGCCCAATTCACCTTCTTTGATCGGTTATCAGGTGCTTTGGCAATGAAATAGCTAGGTGTGATGGAAAATAATAGAAGAATATACAAACATTAAAAGCAGTACGATTATTTATTAGAACACAAACATCATTTGGAAGATTCTTCTTTTATGCATACACTTACCCGTAGATCAAGTAACAAAACAAACTGCATTTACGCCTGCGTTGACATCTTTCACGATTTACTTAACCACTTTTCTATAAACATTTTATAATTTTCACTGCATCTTCCGGCACCGATCCTTCCCAAATGAAATTTGCATTCGTTCTGGCAATGAGTTTCGAACGATCAAAACACAACGCGAGAGTGAAGAACACAAAGTAAATGGCACTATGTACAAGAGTTGATCATTTGGTCAAAATAGAGTATAATGGAATTCATTTTACTTCAAATGAATTTAATTTTTTCTGATTTACATTTCAACTATTGTTATCAGCCTAGTTGTAAATGTTTAAAATTTTGATGAAGTGAAAACATCATTACCAGATAAATGAAACGATAATCGACGCATTTTGACCATATCGAATTATGATCGTCTTTACACATAGTGTCATCTCTGGCGCTTCAGGGTCTCACGCTCATAGCAAAAATTCTCGCAACTTCGCAACGGTGGGAGCGTTCAGCTGTGGAGGGCTGGAGGAGTGCGAGTGTGTGTCTCATGCACACAGCGAAATTTTGGTCAACACCTCGATGGTGGGAGCGTTTTTCCATGGGATGGGGTAGTGGAGTGCGAGTGTGTCGCATGATTCCTTTAAAACTAAGGCCAGGGGTAGCGAGAGGTATCAAAATGAGTTACTCTTTGCCAAGCGGGATGCTTGTTAACATTTTATTTCAAGCATCGTGAGTGTCCCAGCGTGAGCGCTGAGCGCACCTCCCCTCATTCTCAATGCCGCGTTTTTGGTTAATCCTCGCTCCCACCCTTTCTTTCCTTTTCCTCAAAGAATCCCGCATTCCCGCGAGCGTAGACCGATCAAAAAATTCCAGGAAATTCCGACAGTAAGTGTGCAGTTTTTTATTCACAGTACTGTTTGGCAAAATATCAATTCTTGATGGCGCGTACTGGCGATCAAATCGTTGGCTGCTTGCTCCACCGATGGCGCGAGCTGTTGGAAGAAAAACACTTGTTGTTTGATGCGTTTTCCTGAGGAATGAAAGATATATCTAGCATTAGAATGGTGAACATAACTAGGACTATTTAAAACTTACCGATCACGAAGATATTTGAAGTTAAACGGCGACTCTGTAAGCCCGATTCACCTTCTTTGATCGGTTATCAGGTGCTTTGGTAATGAAATAGCTAGGTGTGATGGAAAATAATAGAAGAATAAACAAACATTAAAAGCAATACGATTGCTAAAACACAAACATCATTTGAAATATTCTTCTTCTTATGCATGCACTTACCCGTAGATCATGTAACAAAACAAACTGCAGTTACGCCTGCGTTTACATCTTTCACGATTTACTTAACCACTTTTCTATAAACATTATATAATTTTCACTGCATCTTCCGGCACCGATCCTTCCCAAATGAAATTTGCATTCGTTCTGGCAATGAGTTTCGAACGATCACAACACAGCGCGAGAGTGAAGAACACAAAGTAAATGGCACTATGTACAAGAGTTGATCATGTGGTCAAAATAGAGTATAATGGAATTCATTTTACTTCAAATGAATTTAATTTATTCTGATTTACATTTCAATTATTGTTATCAGCCTAGTTGTTAATGTTTAAAATTTTGATGAAGTGAAAACATCATTACCAGATAAATGAAACGATAATCGACGCATTTTGACCATATCGAATTATGATCGTCTTTACACATAGTGTCATCTCTGGCGCTTCAGGGTCTCACGCTCAGAGCAAAAATTCTCGCAAATTCGCAACGGTGGGAGCGTTCAGCTGTGGAGGGCTGGAGGAGTGCGAGTGTGTGTTTCATGCACATAGCGAAATTTTGGTCAACACCTCGATGGTGGGAGCGTTTTTCCATGGGATGGGGTAGTGGGATGCGAGTGTGTCGCATGATTCCTTTAAAACTAAGGCCAGGGGTAGCGAGAGGCATCAAAATGAGTTACTCTTTGCCAAGCGGGTGCGACACGCGCGCACAGCTCAAATCAATACCTCATCATCGTTGGCGCAAAGTATTGGGCTGAGCGAGAAACCTTCAATTTTTGCGGGTGTGGGTGGCCTGTGCACGAGACACCCAAACCCAAAACCACGAAGAGCAACTTGCTGCTAAAATGGAATGCACAGAACGCTGTGCTTACCACGCAAACAATGAGACCCCAAATTTTGAGTGATTCAGGCCGAGGGGTATGAGGAAGCTTGAGGAAGTACGGAGAAGCGCGCTGCGATGAGAGTTCGCATTCTGTTTTACACGCGCGCTTCACTAACACCAATAAAAATACCGTGCTTTGACGAGCCGTCTGTGAATGTGTGTGTGTGTCTTCTTTCAGCGAGCTCAACTTGGAGCTGCTCGTCACATCGTGTTGTCTCGCTTACACTACAGCATCGAACCATCGCTCCGTATGTCCCCCCCCTCCTACGCGTACAAAACCACCAGTACAGCGCGACGCTTTGTCGGAGATGGTTGTGCGCGTTTGGTTCTAAGTTCCGCGCGCAGTGTTTGTGCGTTGATGCGCATTTCGTGCGCCGGTGTGTTTTGGTGAAGTGTGCAGTGAATAAACAGTGTGCACAGACGCACATGCAGTGCGTGGATCCACAGGTAAGAATTTGCTGAACAGAGTCAACGCAGATTGTCGACAAGTTTCCCGCAGCCTGGCTCGACCCGGTATGACGTCATTGGATTCTAAATGTGTACTTTAGTGTGTACTTTATGTTTCAATAAAGTGTTTCATGTAATAAAAAATGACCGTGTTTGTGTTTAGTTTTAGAATAAGTGCATGAAAGAAAACGAAAAACGAAAGAAACAACTATCTTTACATGTGTTGGTAGCATGGCTCGAAAGAACACAAACACATTGAGAACTGCAGAGCGCACCGTGCGTTACGGGTGGGGAGGGGGAGGGCTCGCGCGAGGGTGTAACTCATTCGTCGAAGAGACACTGTATTTCGACAGCGTAACTCAAATCACTCAAAAAATACACTCATTTTGCCGGACGGGTAACTACCACCGAAAACCCGTTACACAACACAAGCATACAACACACCCAGACTAAAATTTAAAGGCCCCGAAACACAATATCAATACACCGGCACGTAGCCTGTAAAATTAGCAGGAAAAACTGACTAACATCAAGCAAGCAACGGTGCTCCAGTGGGTAGTGGTTTCATTCGAGAAACGATTCCATCGATATCGATGTGTGCGCTTTTCAATTGGCTTGGATGAAACGTGCCTGTGCTTGGCTGGGGGGCCCTATACTTGTTTTGCAGATGTGTGCCGAAAACAGACAGCTGTTTTCACGCGAAAAATGGTATTCACATCTCAAGCCTGAGATCGTGGAGCGTGCCTGCTTTTAACCCAAAACCTTAAATTTTCACGCAGGGCCCTTCTCAACTTTTGTGGTTGAGACAAATAGGGGAAATCGGGAAGGGGTGGTATTCATATGTCCAAAAAGGATCTGGGCCATTGTTGAGAACGCGACAATCCAGATTTTTTATATTTCTTTCTAACCATAAAATAGACTAAAATATGATAGTTTAAAAGTACTCGAGAACAGACGTACCATCAAACATAGTGTTATCCTAAACCCTTCAAGTAGGGCCATCTGGTTTTTGACTTGCATTTTTTAGCGATCAATTACTTCAATTAATTTCGAACCTATAACGGTTAATTTACTATTACAGCATGCACGTGTGTCAAGCTAGACCAATTCCGAGAAGCGTAGAAAAATTCTACATCCATTTTTCTCACGGCCATAAAATTGTTAAACCTAAATCACTCAAACGTAGATGCGTTAATTACATTAACCAGATCATGAATTCGAAAGCAATAAGTTCAATTATTTGTCAATGATGCAACACATCCGGAACATGCACCACAGAATTCAAGTGTTAGGTACAGTCACGCCAAAAAGGGAAAACCACAACGCCTGCAATCGATGCAACAATTTGTTCTCACCAGAGAAAGCAATAAAAAAAGGGATCACATTTCCTTCAGGACAACGCTTGACAAAAAACAGAACCAGAAAACCTCTCAGAAGAATGCGTAGGCGTGGCGAAAAGGGAAAAGGCTAGCGACACGAACATATGCGTGAAAGGAAAATAAAATAACCTTCCCACAATAGAAGAATAGTATATAAGAATTCATTTTGATTCTGAATAAACACTTGCTATTTAGATCTAAAAAAGAAAAGATCTGTGTGTCAGCGTCGGAAGTTCTTTTTTTCCTCGTCTTCAAAAGGTGGTACTGCCAGCGCGTTGGCAACGGACTCGATCTATCGTCTGATCGAGCCAAAAAAGGTTTTGTAAACGCCTCGAAGTTTTACAGCCATGTTAATATTAAAATGATGTTTTATCACTATTTAGCTACAACTTTTTACGTGAAGACAAGATAAAAAACCGTTACAGCTATACTGAAGACAAAACTCAAAGGTGGTTTACGGGAACCCAACGATTATGTGGACTCTTCGATGAAGGGGCCCCGTCGGTAAGGAGGCCCCGTCAATAAGGGCCCCGTCAATAAGGGGCCCCGTGCATTTGGTGTCTTGGTGTGGATGGTCGGTGCACGAGCTCACCGAAAAAACGCGGAGACACTTTCTGCTAAAATCCAATCCACAGAACACTGAACAGAACGCTGCGTTTAACCACCATAGAAAACCCGTAACAACAGCTACAAGCACACATCATACACAGGCAAAAATTTAAAGGCCCCTACACAAAATTTCAATACACCGGCTCGTAGCCGGAAAAATTAGCAGGAAAAACTGACACCAAGCTCGCGTCGCTTTAAAAAGCCTAGGAAGGTCGTTTGGTCAACGGTGCTTCAGTGGGTTGAGGCTTCATTCGAGAAATGGTTAAATCGATGTCATTGTGTGCGCTCTTGGCTGGGATGAACCGTCCTGTTCTTGTATACGGGGTCCCTGCTACCGCTTTGCGATTGTGTGCCGAAAGCAGACAGCTGTTTCACACGAAAAATGGTATTCACATTCCTGGCCTGGGATAGTGGATTGTGTGTGTCTTTTAATGCGAAAACTAAAATTTTCATTATTGATCCTAATCGAACACATCAAGTTTGTGGACCGAAGAGAAGGGGAAATGGGAAAGGTTTCAGTTAGAAGGAAGGGGGGAAGGGTATAAAAATACTCAAGGAAGCTATGGACCATGTTTATTTATATATGGTTTTTATCGACTATTTCAATTTTTGCGAATACAACAAGACCAAAAACCGTTACAGCTGCATCTACATACAGCCATACACAGCCATAATACGAAGAACAATCTCCATTGCCTCGGCCATTTGGGGGCCCCGTTGATGATCCCGTCGATTGAGGGGCCCCTTCCATTTGGTGTTGTCAACCCAATATAACCCCATTTTCCCTCCGGGGGTTATGTTTACAATCAGATTTACTTTAACTACCAGACCTATCAGAAGCATATTTATTTTATTTAACAGAAGCATTTTACTATCAGAAGCAGAAAACATTTGCCTTTTTAACATGTGCAATATTTTTACCTTAGTTGGAAGCGCAGAACGCTGCGATGCATGCCCACAGCTCAAAACAATATCATTTCATCAGCGTTGGCCCAAAACGTTGTGTCAAATGCATTGAACGTTATGCACGAGTTGGGTAAAGCGAAAATCCGTTACAAGAGATGCCTCACGCAAACTACATGCACATACGACATTAAAAGGCCCCGAAACCGATCTCAACACAACGGTTCGTAGACGGAGAAATTAGCAAGAAAAATTGGCTACTTGGTGTCAGGCGCTCTTTTTGACTGTGGAGATTTCATTCAAGAATCGATTCCGATGTCGATGTGTGCGCTCTTTAATTTGGCCTGTGTCTATGTTATCTCGCAAAAACTAAGAACTCGTGCCCGGCTTACCTTTGGGGCCCCAGTCAAAATTGTGGACTGGACGAAGTGATGGTGGAAAGGCAATCTGTTGAAGGGTTTGGGTCAAATTTGGAAGGGTCGACGGAAAGGAAATATCGATATAAATGATCGCGTAAAATTTGAACTAATTAGGCTGTCGGCAGCGATCGGCAAAGTCCTGCCCGCCACAATATGCAGTCAGGCCCGAGAAAATATTTGCGTGATTTTGAAAGATAGGAAGATCCTATTCATTAAAAATTAACTGAACATATTTTAAAATGACAATTCATATCGTTGAACTCCTCCAAATTTGATCACCATAACATGGATTGTCGACCAATCAATATGGTCAAATTTGAGGAGAAATTAGAAAATAGAAACGAATAATTCCATAAAAACCTGACTGTTGATTTTACGAGAACAATGGTTACACACTATTGCTTTTTAAGGATGCAACGATTTTCTTGGAGCTTTTTTTTAAAGAAATACACTATCAATTGGTCTGACCTGGCCTTACTTGTCCGTGGCCTCATAATAGTACTGAACGATTGTACGTTTGTCTCGATAACTTTTCAGCTGTTAAGGTTTTTGTACCATCTTCAGATATATCCTGAAAACAATTTGCAACATGGAAGGATGGGTACATTAAGAAGCGTTATTGCGATTTTGCTTAATTGTTTGGAACTTTTTATGACTTTTGCACACTATGCTGCTGACTCTTAATTGACGAATCTTTACAATCAATTTTAGTAATTGTAATTTAATAAAATGAATTTGAAACATGCTTCGATGATATAATAATTTGAGAAAAACAACAATATAACCAATCGCATTGTTTAATATCATAAACCAGTTATTTTGTGTATTAACTGTAATAATATAATAATGCATGTGTAAAAAAAAAGCATTCTCCTGACCCTCAGCGCTCGATCATTTAGAAAGCAGCTGATTCAAAACAGTTGTCTCCAACCTGTGGTCCGCGGATCACTTGAGACAAACATACTGCAATACATGGTATTTACAGTTACTTTCGAATGAAAATATTATTTTTCCCGCGTGCAAGAAGTTATCGCTCTGACCGATTGAAAATGAAGTAGCCGTAATTAGAAGCAAGACGGTACTTCAGTATTCATTGTAAAGGTAAACACCAACGTAAAAGCGAAATATTGTTTTCATGTTATGCTCACGATGACGATTTTAAATCAAATCGTCCGTATTATGAAACACGAGCTGGAAACTGTGAAGTAGGAAAGAAACTATCATTTAGAACCATCGTTCTTGTCAATAAAAGACAAACGTAACTAGCTTAGCGAAAACGATAACTTTCAGACCTTTAACTTCTTTTGAGTATAAATAAAACCAACTCCGAACATGGCAGGTTAGATTTGTTCGGATTGTCAGGATAGGACTAAGCCCATCCATCATCTATCGACTTCTCATTTAAGGAGTTTCCTTATGTCCTCCTACCCAAGGTAAGCCCTCTAAACTCCAACGTCCTAAAGGTTTTTATGATCGTCTAGACGATCAAGTGTCGAAAGTCCGCTTCGAAACAGTATCCACAGTACCCAAAATTTGAACATACTACAAAGCCTTTCTGATATTACTGATTGTTTAGTCATTGATATCGATTAAAAATTGGCGAAAAAAAGTATTGAAATTGGAGTTTTTATTGATGCGCGGGTGGCAGTCCATACTGCTCTTGTTCATCTCTGTTTCATAAAGATTTATACAGATGTGCACTGTATTTTGTCGAAACAAATTTGTTGATTTGGTATGCACTCACGGTTACCACAAAATTTCAGCAAGAACAGCAAAGTGGTGTGAAGATTTTTCTCAACCAAAACGTTAATCCCGCAAGCCGAATACGCACCTAAAATTTTATCGGGGTGTCTGTAAGCGGTTACCAAATCAAAGTTTTGTTCATCACGAGCAAGCGGGCATCGCATTATGTTTTCTTTTGAGGCTCAGGCATGTCGTTTTGACAGAATAAAACTACCCCCATATGGACATTTTGCGCATCCACCCATAAAAAGAGATTACAAGTATTACAGAATAAAATTCTAAAAATTATCATTAACGGTCCTCCATGGTATAGACCAGCTTCCTTACACAGTAGGCTGAACACTGAATATATAAATGTCCATATTGAAAAGCTAAACAACAATTATACAAACAAGTGCCGTAATAGTTCCAACAGCTTAATACAACAGCTAGTGCTATGATTCTTAGATAGTTATTACGTAGGATTAGATAGGTTACTTTAGGCCATAGATAGTTATAGGTTAGCTCTTACATAAAACTTCAGTGGGTTTTTGAGATAATTTTCCCACTATCACCCAAAAACCATTCCTAGAATTAGCAAGGGCCGGTCTGGTGGTACAGTCGTCAACTCGTACGACTTAACAGCATGCTCGTCATGGGTTCAAGCCCCGAATAGACCGTGTCCCCATACGTAGGACTGACTATCCTGCTATGGTAACAATAAGTCACTGAAAGCCAAGCCCACCTCAATAGTTAGTGGGTTCAGGCAGGCCTTGACCGACAACGGTTGTTGTGCCAAAGAAGAAGAGGAGAAGAATTAGCAAAATAGAACTCCAACAATGTTATATATAACGAATATAAAAGAACAATGAGGAGAGTCTAAAATGACGGACCCATTAAAAATTGTAGGGAAAATGCGATACGCGCAAGAATGTAATTATTCAATAAACAAATACTACTACTGCTACTGACAGAATAAATAGCTGCATTTTCAGTAATTTGTTTTACTGATATTCAGTGAAACGACAAAACCATGTATTATTCAATAGCTTTCAGTAAAAAATGTAACTGCAGCAAACTTAGAACATTTGCAGTGTATGATTCGTACAACATTTCTCCCCCCCCCCCATCCCCCCCTCCACACCAATCGAGTGATTTTTTGAAGGGGCCCCGTCTACCATAACGCCTAGGGAGGCTTGACCCGCCACTGATTCCTGCAACGCAAGAAACAATGTTGATGCCACGGTAAAATGCGCAAATTGAGATGAAAATCATCGAGCGCGTGATGTGGCTTGCCCTCAACGCACAAAATACCAACAAATACAAATACTTGCAAATAAAAAAACGCAGAAATCATTCATCCGCTGCTAAAGACAACCAGAGAGCCCCTCCACCACCACTCTCCTCAACTGAGCACTTCCCGCTTACAGGCATGCAGTCTTTTGCTCCCAGCAGTTCCGCATTCTCCCGAAAAAACACCAACACACAAATGCCACCGGGCTTTCAATACAATCTTGCGCAACGATTGATAAACGCTCAGACGACTATCCCCGAGCCGATCTCCACCCAACAAGAAAACCTGTATGACGCTACTACGATAATGCAAATTTTCAAAGAAATGAGCACAAAGCTCCGCTCTTGCCGTACCAAGGCTGATGAAATCATCGTCTTAGGGGAACTTATTATTACGTATGGATAAGTTAAGAGTTGTAGTATGGAACGCACAATCTGTAAAATCCAAGGCAATGCCACTAAGAGACTTCCTACATCAGCAAAAAATTGATATCGCTCTCATAGTGGAAACATTTCTCAAACCTGATCTGAGCATATACATCGAAAATTATACTATCCACAGACTCGATCCACCTGCAGAAACGAGAGTAGCGATCGCAGTACGAAAACCCATTCAACATAGGCTACATACACATTACTTCCACAGCATATTGCCCTAAACAATGTACGATCGCTAATGAAATGGCTGCATCCTTCAAAAAGGATGTATTATCGCTGATGAGCACAAATGCTCGGACACTAATAGGGTCAGACCTAAACGCCAGACACGTGCTTTGCGGAAATGCTCGTAATAACACTAATGGGGTTTTACTCTCCGATTTATCGCTACTTGGAAGGTGTTTCGTCGCGAATAGTTTTCAGATAAAATTTCCTTTTCTTTCTTTGATTTTTGCTGCTAGGGTAAATGTACCAATAGTGGTGCAATTTGTGGTGGTACAGATGTATTTTAATGGATTTAAAGTGTCAGAAACGACAATTTCTGAATATGTCAACACATAACAGTTGGAATATGTTTTATCTTCGCAATCACAACCATTTTTACCATAAAACACATCGAATTTACGAAAAAATACATATTTTTGTGATTGCTTCCTTGTACCTATAATGGTGGTATGGTTCCTATAGTCGTCGTATTGTGTTCCTATAGTGGTGGCAAACAAAGATGCATCAAAAACGGTGTATAATATCAATGAAACTTAGTTTAGAAGCTGTTTTCGTATGAATAGCATGGATTATTGCCATAATAATGATATCTTTCGTAATTTGATCGTAAAAAATGTATGAATTTGGTTGATGAAAATATTGACTGAAGTACTGAATAACACCTGTCGTCAATCCATACTCAGAAGAGTTTGCTTGATTTGAAGTCGATTTTTCACTCAGCCAGATAAGCGAATTTTGGCCTTTGTTTCATAAATTACTTACAGAAAGCTAATTTTTGTTGCTTATTTTAATGAAAACAGTACGACATGTCAAAAATGTCGTCGAAAAAAATCTAAAATTAGCTGTTTTAATTGATTTTAGAACTAGGACCACTATAGGAACATGCCTGTTTGGTGTACCTATAATGGCACTATCGTAATTAACACCTAAAAATACGTAAATATGGTCAAAAGCCAATGAATTTGAATAAAACAATATAATTTGATAACAATTATGTTAAAAAACTAATAATTGCATTGTTATGTGGTCATTTAGAACGTTAACAAGAATATGAGTATCGTTATGAAATCCTAAGGATTTTGGAAAAATGTTGATACCTTTCACAAAATAATGGATTTTTCGGTCACTAAGAAACGGAATGGCCCAATTTCATTTTTAAATCCTTTGTAAAAGGCTAGAGAACATTTCACACTATCATAAAAAACTTAACTACTGTTAATTTATCGTATGAGACGCATTTTAGTGCAATACCACCACTATTGGTACTAGCACCACTATAGGTACGTTTACCCTAATAATTACCGAAGCCGTTGTGATAAATTGTTGGTGAAGAAGAGAGGGAAAAAGCCTTTTCGCCCTCTATTTATTAATTTAAGATCGATAGAGATGTGTACATGAACGGGCGCGGATGTGATCCGATCCGCAGTTCAAATCTGCACGATTCGCGTAGCTGCTCGAACAGAAGGTTTACCTTCGCCTACCCAGATAGTTTCACCCACATCCCAAATCGCGGTAGCCCGAGTATAATGGACTTTTTCCTTACAAACATTACTATCAGTAAACCTAAAACTATCGATGCTCTAAATTCGGACCATTTCCCAGTACTAGCTGAAATTGATTGCTGTGCAACTATAATACCACTAATTAATCGCAACAATTTTCAGCAAGTGGACTGGCAACGTTTTGGTCAAGTGGCTGATCTTTATATACTAACCACGGATGTGCAGACAAGGACAGATGATGATAATGCCATAAGAAATCTGGAATATGCTATTAAGACCGCTGAAAACGAATGCGTACCTACCGTTATAACTAAAACCAAATTCATAAAACTTGATCCAGAAACAAAGAACTTGATCACTAAAAGAAATGATCTGAGACGACGTCATCAACGATCGAGCGATATCATTCTAAAACAGCATGCGGCGATGCTGGGCAGAATAATCTCATATAGAGTTGCTGAAATACGTAACAAGAACTTTGGTGATCATCTTCGAAAACTTGATCCACGCTCAAATGCTTTCTGGAAGATTGCTAAAGTCTGCAAGACGAAACCCAAACCAGTCCCCCCACTCCCCCTTTGTAGTTAATGGGCAAACGCTTATATCATCTGCTGAAAAAACCGACTCACTCGCGAAGCAATTCGCCATCACACATTACATCGGTGAAAACATCAACAGCCGACATGAACCATTGGTCTCGTCCACAGTTCTTGATCTCGATCAGCCTATGGGATCCACCCCATCCAAAACCAGAACAACAGTCAATGAAATTAAATTTGCGTGTAAAAGCCTAATAAACATGAAAGCACCAGGTTTTGATTCCATATCTAACATCCTTCTTAAACGGCTTCACACCTGCGCAATCGAACTACTGGCTAATGTGTTCACGAAATGAATGGAACTTGGCTACTTTCCAGACTGTTGGAAATGCGCAAAGGTTATACCTGTCCTAAATCCTGGAAAAGATCCGACATTACCAGAGAGCTACAGGCCCATTAGCTTGCTGGTAGCTTTAAGCAAGCTCTTTGATAGAATTATTTATTGGCGGCTAAAAGATGCAATTGAAGAGTTATGCATCCTTTCGCCTGAACAGTTTGGGTTCCGATCAGGACATTCTACAATTCATCAGTTAATACGTCTACGAAACACCATAACAAACAACAAGAGAGACTCAAGATCCACAGCCGTCATCTTGTTGGATTTTGAAAAAGCCTTTGACAATGTCTGGCATGATGGCCTGCCCTATAAAATGGTCAACATGGGGCTTCCATCTTACATTGTCAAAACTGTACATAGCTATCTATCGCAAAGGAATTTCCGAGTCACATTAAAGAAACAAACCTCTGGTATTACCAGCGTCCCTGCTTGAGTCCCCCAAGGGAGCATCTTGGCTCCCATTCTATTCACTATTTATCGTTCGAACCTACCATCTCTCCCACATTTCGGCCATATATTTTTTTTTGCGGATGACACTGCCATTGCAGTCAAAGGCTGAACCATATTAGAAATCAAAAATAGAGCACAGAAATGTATAAATATCATATTCCAATACCGGATTGGAAATTAAAGTTAAATGAAAGTAAAACTCAAGTCATTATCTTGCAACACAAAATGCGGTCCACACTCCTTAGACCAACAGGCCATATGGTTAAAATAGAAGACACTCCTATTAGATGGACAAAGACAGTCAATTACCTAGGAATAACGTTTGATCAGAAGCTACTCTTTCGCGACCATGTTCAAAATGAACGAACGTGCCGCTCCCAGCACCTTCCGAAATGTGGGGCTCCCGGCGGGTTGAAGGTCCACTTCAGTTTCGGTCTGCAAAACTCAACCATCAGCTTCTCATGGTCGACCAGTTTCAGCGCCTTATCCAGTTCACGCGACGCTCCGACGAAGTTGGTCCCTCGGACACTGATGATCTCTAGCGGTAATCCGCGCCTGGCTATAAACCTACGGATAGCCATAATGCACGACGCTGTGTTGAGGGAATGTGCTATCTCTAGGTGTACTGCTCTGGTCGTTAGGCAGGTGAATATCACGCCCCAACGTTTCTCTACTCGCCTCCCGACTGCTACGAGGAACGGCCCGAAATAGTCCACACCTGTGAATGAGAAGGATAGCCGACCAATCGCCAAACGTTGTCGAGGTATATTTCCCATCCGTGGAGCATCTGGAAGCGCGTTTTTCACCTTGCACCATTGGCACAATCTTCTTACTCGACGGTATTCCCCTAGTAATCTGGGTATGTAGTATTTCGACCGCAATTCGTTTATCACAGTACTGTGGTTGCCGTGCTTGTATTTTTCGTGGTACTCCTGCATCAGCAAATACGTACCGCGGTGGTTGCCAGGAAGAATGATCGGAGTGCGAGTTTGTTCGTCAATGTCTGCACACTCGGAAAGCCGTCCCCCGAATCTAAGAACTCCGCGACTGTCGACTATGGGAGAGTGTTTATAGATAGGGCTATTTTTATCAATCGCTTTCTTCCATGGGTGAGTTTTCCCGCTCGGTCTGCGAAGACACTCGATCTCACGCGAATAAGCTTCACGCTGAATGGCTCGATAAAGGGCGGCTTCCGCTTCTGCCAGCTCCTCCTGAACGAGTGGTCTACTTCTTGCGGCGTCCTTAGCTAAGCAACGTCGTGTGTTCATGACGAAGCGGATGACAAAACCAATCGAAGGTAGGACGCGCTTCCACTTGGAGAAACGATCGAACAGGATGAATTGTTCAATAACGCGGTGAACACTTACTTGCTTCCTTATTTCTTTCGTCGTATCTTTCGCAGGTGTGTCATTTGCTGGCCACTCTGGCTCAGATTTCCAAAGAAAGGGGGGTCCACGAATCCTTCGACTGCTCTGTGATAGGTCTGGGACTTGAGTCCACTTAGTGCCGTCGTCCGCAACGTTAAGCTTCGTCGGGATCCACCTCCATTGCTCGACGTTTGTCATTTCAAGGAGTTCGCCAATACGGAACGCTACAAACTGGTGGTATCGGCGAGAATCGGACTGTAGCCAGCTTAATACATTACGGGAATCTATCCAGAAGATCGTCCGATTTACAGATATCCTGTGGCTTTGACAAATGGTGTTAGCTAATCTGGCTCCGATGACCGCTGCTTGTAACTCGAGTCTGGGAATAGATAAGAATCTTAGTGGTGCCACGCGTGTTTTAGACCCGACGAGAGCACATTCGATCTTTCCATCTTCTTCGAAACGCAGATAGGCTACTGCGGCTGTTCCGTTTTCGCTCGCGTCGCATAGTACGTGCAATTGTACATCGGATCGTGTTGAACAAGTGTATCGGTAGCACCTAGGGATAAATACTTTTTCGACCTCAGGTAGCACTCGCAGCCACGTTGTCCATTTCTCCTCTACCTGCCCGTCTAGTACCTGATCCCAACTGTATCCGTCGCGCCATACTTCTTGAAGGAGGACCTTTAGGAACATTATAAAGTGTCCTAGCAGGCCCATCGGGTCGTATATACTTATTTGAGTGCGAAGAATCTCACGCTTCGTTGCTGGCTTTTTTCCCATTAGCAGATCGAGATCATACTTAGGGGATAATCTGAAGGTGAACGCGTCCGACGAAGTATCCCACCACATTCCTAGCACCTTCTCAGTAGTTGTATCGCTTCCCATGTTGACATTCTTTTCATTTCCTGGCGTCTCTTGTAGTGATGCTACGACCATCGCACATTGGGCAAACGCCTTTATAAAAATCGAAAAACCAACTTCATCGCAGGTTAACACCATAATCATTTTCTTAAAATAGATACTTAAACTTAGTTGAAACCAAACTATTTCACGTTTTTATCTTAAACTTACTGAGATATAGGAGATATAAGTGTAAACTTTGTGTTTTTTGTCCCAAATTTAAGTTATTTTTCGACCGAACATAAACCATCATATTTTAGTATATGATGGTTAGATTTTGATAATTAATGTGTCATTGGAAAGATTTTTTGTCATACTTTGATGTAATGTCTAAATATTTTGCAAAAACTTGTTGTTAAAGCTCATTAATGATTGAAAACCAAACATCACTGCCGAATTTTTGGATATTTTCATTTTGGAGAGTGAATTTTTTATGATTCGACTCGATTTCACTCGTGTGTTGTATATCATAAGAAAGATCAACATTTTTCCTACGTTTTGATGTTGAAATTAGCTACGACCATCTGCGACCCCGAAAATTATTTAACTTTTTCTTGAAAATAGCGCGAGCGATTTTGACGTGTTGTTGTATGAGCCATTAATCACCAGTATCCAACTACCTGTCATAAACGGGCATTTGAAACAAACAGGCAAAAAACAAAGCTGAAGAGAGGAAAAACAGTTTAAAAAAGATCGTAAGATAGGAATCAGCTCTTTTCCAAACAAACCATTAAAAACACAACTTATTTAGTGCGTAATACTTTAAAAATTCATGTTCAGTCAGAAACTTATTGCACCTTCGTTTTAATTCCTAACACTTACTGTTGATGCTGTTAACTGATACGCAAGAATGCAATGTTGTGAGCGATAATTATTAAGTTTTATTCGCTGTCTTGACGATTTTAGTGTAGGACTATCCTGTATAGTAAGAACAATAGTATTAAATGAAGAAAAACTGCAATAGCACGAGGAATTGATTTTCATCCCGGCGTTTGTATGGCCGTTGCCCACTGTGCATCGGTGAGTTCGAGGCCCAGTTACGTATTTCAAACCCTCCGCAAGCGTGGATGTACCGGACTGTTTTTGCTAATTCACTAGCTTCTTCTTCTGATTTCACGCTTGCCAACATGTCATCGACGTAATGTTCATCTTTTATGCTTTCCACGGCTCGAGGGTATTCGGCTTTAAATCTGTCTGCGTTAAGATTCTTGATGTATTGTGCGGCGCTCGGTGAACATGACGCTCCAAATGTCATCACGGTGACGACGTAAACATCTGGATCTGAGTATGGATCGTCGCCTTCCCAAAATATCATCTGGCTCCGTTGGTCTTCCTTGCTTATGTTCACTCTATGAAACATTTCACGGATGTCGCAAACGATTCCTACTCGAAATTCTCTTAACTTGAAGAGTACCGGGAGTAGCCCGGCTAACATGTAGGGACCGGGGAGAAGAAATGAATTTAAAGAAACCCCACGTACCTTTGCCGCCGCGTCGAACACCATTCGAATCTTTCCTGGTTTATTAGAATTGACAACCGGGAAGATGGGCAGGTACCAATCTTTATTACTTCTCTCATTCAGTTCATCGTCGGTTAGGCGTCTGATGTATTCTTTTTCCTTGTAATCTGCCATTTTTTCTCGTACTGCCTTTGCTAAAATGGGATCATTTTTAAATTTTCGTTGTAGGCATACATACCGCTTCAACGCGACAGATCTGTTGCAAGGCAGCTTGATGTCGTCATATCGCCAAAGGAGGCCGGTTTCGTAGCGATGGCCATCAAATTTCATCTTCCGTTCCAGCAACGTGAGAGCCCGTTCGTTGTCTTTGGATTCTCTTAAGCGCACAGTCTTATCGATGCCGATCGATTCCAGAGCGAAATGTTCTTTTACCGCAGCAGTAAGACCATCGTCAGGCTTGTAATATTCGCGGGTCGATATATACGGAGGAAATTACTATTTATTGTATTGTAATCCTCGCGTCCGTTCAGCCTAGCGGTCTAGCACAAAGAGAGCGATCCCTTTCTCTTGACTTTCTTAACTAGCCTAACTCGCTTGTCTAGGCTCTCATTCCTTGACACTCATATTACACCTACACCTGTACTAACTTACGCCTGCGCTAATCTCTCGCTAACCTTACGGCTCTCATTCCCTAATTACATTCCCTCATTACACCTAACTTAAACCTGCACTAACTTACGCCTGCGCTAGCCTAAAGCTCTCAACCTAAACCTAAAGCTCTAACGCTCTGACGCATGGTGTTTCACATGTAGGTGGCGCTGATCACCACAGGCTCATTGCACACACATATGTGAAAGGAAGGCATAGTAGATCCCGGCGTATTGGTGGCCACTGAACATGGTCCCCCCAACACCCAACCCAAGCGGGTTTTCGAGGCGATTGGCTCGTCACGTCTCCCCTCTATACTCCTCAGAGATTGTCCCATACTACAATTATCTACGCCAATCAACAAGCGCGGCTCCGCGTTAGCATAAGACTCCAAGGGCAGACCCTGCAGATATGCGTATCTTTTGACAAGCTGGGACACATTCATGGACTGCTTGGGAAGAGCTAGTTTGCGAACTGTGCGGACAGCTGAAAGTTCGTATATCGCTGTCGAAGTTTGCTTCCCCGAAATGCGTACCGCTAGACGAACAGAATTTTTCTCTTCACGTGTGACGTCACCGGGAATAGCGGATGTGGTGTTCTCTTCAAACCAAGTTCGTCTGCCAGCTCATGGTCCATGAAGGTCGACGTGGAACCGTCATCGAGAAAAGCGTAACTTTCGATTTTTGCTTTCGGTCCGTGGAGTACAACTGGAACGTATTTCAATAAGACGCTTTCGTTAGTTGAGAATGAGTATTAATACGAATACCTTTTGTTTCATGTGCTGACGTCTCGGAACTTCCGGGGAGGCCATCGTCCTGGTGCAGAAGCGCGTGATGAAGGAGGTTGCATCCGTCGACGCCGCAGGCTTTCGTGACGGGACACCTGAAGTGGCGGATTTTCCTATGAGCGGACTGAGCGGCCGCGGGGGGGCCCTGGCCTAAAGGGGGCCCCGAGCTAAACCTCCACATGTTAAATCACTTTTATAAGCGATTGATTTTTTGTTTGTATTGCACAAATGAACGGAAAACTAAATCATTCTCAAAGTAGTTCATTCTAACAAGTAAGTGTGTGGAATGTGTTGATAACGTTTATAGCAATTAAAAGTTGTTACGAACTTTGCAGATAATTTTTGAAGGCCAAAACAAATTTTACATACTTTTGCACTCTTTCATAGTAAAAACAATAAATCCTCTCCCGATAATAAGTCATAAAGATGCTCCTGGGATGATTAATTTATATTTTTTAAGAACTTCCTAAACGGTCTCGATTGCCAGTGGCGGATTAAGGTTATCGGGGGCCCTAGGCGGTAAGACGAGTTGAGGCCCTCTGTAAATGGTAAATGGAGTTGGGGGGGGGGGGGGGAGGTACTGGCACTTGGGTTGGGAGATCGAACAGTAAACTTGAAGCCCCTACGATACGTCACATGCTCTATTTTTTTTTTTTTTGCTGACGGGGGGGAGGGGGGTGCAAATGACTCGCCAGCCTCGGAGCCCCAACGTTCATCCTTCCGGGGGCCCTTGTCGCTAGTACTCTGTCCATACGGCATACTATTGACTAGCTATCTATGGGGCCCTTAAGTCGGCGGGGCCCCAGGCGACCGCCTAGTCCGCCTACCGTTAGATCCGCCACTGTCGATTGCAAGGACGAAAAGACTACAAATACGCAAGTGCAGGATAATCATTGTCGGACGCTTGGATTTCAGGCACTTTTTATGTATCTGTGAAACAGGAAATCACACAAGCTTTGTATAGCGGCTTTCACTGCTCATGTAGATGAATGAGACAATAAATGTATTGCAAACTCTGCTGTAAAAATACAAAAGTATAAATGAGTAAAACTCAGATACTTTTGTCAGGTTTTCCAGATATGCCTTTATCTAGATATGCCTAGAACTCTACTGAAATTCGGAAAGTCTGGAGTTTTACTAACTACAGTTTATTATTTCATTGTTCATTGATTTATTTCAATATACAAGACTCTTAGCTTAGAAAAACGACCTAATGCGTACTTGTGTTGAAAAACTACTACAAATAATGAAATGCTTCTTTACACCAAACACTAGTAACACTAGTATAGCTACACAGAAAACTTTTTTTACTGAACTTCAGCAAAATTTTACTGAAATTTTTTTAACTGAAGGTTCAGTAATCCTTTCAGTAAAAATAATGTTTACTGAATCATTCAGTAATGTCCGGTGCTCACCAAAATGACAGCTCGTTTACTGAAATCCCAGAGAAGCCATTCTCATATTACTGATTTTTCAGTAGTTGGTAGCGATTAAAAAATGACGAAATATTTATTTTAAATTGAGTTTTTATTTATGCTTGGAGATTGCCAGTTCCTCAATCCATGTTCATACATGTTTTGTGTTGTTTTATACAGTTTTTATACTGTATTTTGCGCCGCAATTGTAGATGGTATAGTAAGCGCTCACAGACACCACGCAATTTCAGCAAGCACAGTGGATTGTAGCAAATATTTTACACACCAACACGGCTGCCAATTGTGTGAAATAAATCCCGTAAGCCGAAATATAACCTGGAATTTTACCAGGGTGCCTGTAAGCGCCTACCAAATCAACGTTTTGCACATCACGAGCAAGTGGGTACCGCTTTGTTTTGTTTTGATGTTCTGACTGACAGGTCGATTTGACAGAATGAATTGCTGCATTTTCAGTAATTTGTTTTACTGGTATCCAGTGAAACGACTAATTTGACACTTATTTTACTGATTTTCAGTAAAATGCGTATTACTGAAATGAATTCAGTAAATTATTTTGCTGAAAGTCAGTAAAAACATGAAATTCATGCTGAAAACCAGTAAAATATTCTATTACTGAACCGTTTCAGTAAAAAACTTTACTGAAGCCAGATGAGAAAATTTGCTGTGTAGTATTTGAATATAGTTTTGATTTTTGCACTACCGGAAACAACGATGATGCACATCTTAAAAATATGCAAAATATGTTAGCTTGATTACACGAAGACTATAGATCCTATTTGGGCCGGTCTGGTGGTACAGCCGTTAACTCGTACGACGTAACTACATGCCCGTCATGAGTTCATGTCCCGAATATACTGTGCCCCCAAACGTAGGACTGACTATCTTGCTACGGTAACAAAAAGTCATTGAAAGCCAAGCCCATTTCACTAGTGGGTACAGGCAGGCCTTGACCAACAACGGTTGTTATGCCAATGAAGAAAAAGATAGATGCTATTAAAATTATTAACGAACTGCCATAAAAAACGACAGAAGAAAATTAATCTCTAACGAAATCAGGATGACATATTTGGTATTCGCAACAAGATATTCAAAAAAATGCAATATAATTTTCTGGACTTTTAAGGAAACCAGGGGCCCCAATTCTATCCCCCGCTTAGGGCCCCGAGATGGATAAATCCGCCTCTGGACACCTGCCATAGTAATATCGCAGGCACTTGCGGCAGAGTTTCCTCTCGTTTATAAATGCCCATCTCGTTGCTACCGACGTTCTTAAGATCTTCACACATTTACGAAGTGATTGACACGTACAGTATCGGACATTAAGATAGGACCCTGGTTTTTTCAACGCACCGAGCACTTGTTTTACCACGTTACTTGTGTTTGTGTGTGTGTATGTGTGCGCGTGAGTGTGTGTGTGTGTGTGTGTGTGTGTGTGTGTGTGTGTGTATGTGTGTGTGAGTGTGTGTGTGTGTATGTGTGTGTGTGTGTGCATGTGTGTGTGTGTGTAGTAGTAGAAAGAGAGTGTGCTTTTTAATGTGTATTTGCAAGTGCACGGGTTTGTGTCTGAAAAACATAGCTTGCCATGATGTCATATTGCGTTGAAATTATTCTTATTATGTGTGTTATCATGTGAAACATTGTGCGTTTACACTTGGATAAAAACTAAAGTTTGCATCGACAGCAGCGCTTGTTCCTCGGACGAAAACGCAGGTGTGCTGTTTCATGAATGTGAATGCGACACCGGTGCGAAATGGACACGCGCACAATAGCAATGAACTCGGCATTCCCTCACAGGTGTTTCTCCAGTGCACGCCATTGAAAGGCCTTCGTGCATCTCTGCGTTGCACGTTGTGTGCGAATGGTAAACTTTGTGCGTGCATTGAGCTGGCGCGCAGTTATTCTTTTCAATGGGCGTTTTGTTTCATGAGCGCGGCAGTATCCTTGCAGCATAGCAATCAATTGCTCCCAGATGCACTACCAAACGGAAAAAGACGAAGATTATTTCGTGATGCAGTTGCATCCTCAGATGCCGTGTTTGTTGACAGTGCAGCAATATCAAACGTCACAAATACAAACAACACTCACCGAATCGATCGTCCTTCACTACCACCAATAATCACAGGTACTAATACAACCTCCGCTTCAATACCAACCGTTTCACAGACACCACGAACCGATTATTTATGGCTGCATCTTTCAAGGTTGGCTGCGTCCGTCACCATAGAGCAAGTTGTCTCGTTGGTGTGTTTGCAGTTGGACACTGCAGACGTAATTGCTTTTAGTCTGCTAAAAGCAGGAACGGTTCCTAGCCCATTGAGTGCTGTATCGTTCAAGGTCAGAATCCCTGCTGCCCTTCGTAGTAAGGCACTTAACGCAGCCTCCTGGCCGGTCGGGCTCGGTGTGCGTGAGTTCATTTCACTCCCGCCGCGATCTCTACATTCACGAACACAACACACGAACACTTACACACCGATACCGCAACAACCCCGTACTCAGCAGACACCGGCACCACAACAGCCTCGCACTCAACACTCACCGGCACCACAGCAGCCTTGTACCCAACACAATAATCCCCACAATAATCCATACTCACCTGCACATATCCATGAACCCGCACGAACACAAACCGAACAATCACCAACCGATATGAACTGCACTCTCCCTTCACCCACTCTTCCGTCCACGTCACGTTCAAAAACACTTCAAACTACACTGGTTCAATTTTTTCCGAAGTAACCGCACTACAGCAGCGCACCCATATTTTGCGCATACGGCTCGAGCAAATCCTTCGACAACAAACACAATACACTCACCTTCTACGATAAGCTCGCTCAATTGCAACACCACAGCGCCTACTAACACTACGCAACAAGCACCCACTGATCGAGCGGCTTGTATCACTGTATACTATCAGAATGTGCGTGGCCTGCGTTCTAAAGCCGATGAGTTCCGTTTGTCGGTTCTTGAGACGGAATACGATGTATTGGTACTCACTGAAACTTGGCTTGATCCCTGTATTCCCACCGCTCTCCTTCTAGGAGATGAGTATCGTGTTTACCGATGCGACCGGGATGCCAATAACAGCTCTCACTCTCGTGGGGGTGGTGTTTTAATTGCATGCAACGTTTCTCTTCTCTCTTATGTGCTTCCTACGTTGCCGCCACTGTTAGAACTCTCTTGCGTATGTATTCAGTTATGCGACCACCGTTTGTTTATTGCCGCTGCCTACCTGCCTCCTAACCATAGCATGAATGAGGAGAAAATAAGTGCATTGATCGACTTCGTTACTAATATCTGCACTACTCTTGGTCCGAGAGACAGGTTCATGCTTATTGGTGATTTCAACCAGTCTACGCTATCCTGGACATCGGCGTCAGAGGAAAATGGAGCTGCTTTTGATTTCTATGAGCCTCATGCACGCTCCGCGCGCAGTGTCCAGTTCGTTGATGGTTTGCATCAGAGTGGACTATACCAGCTTAACTTCAATACTAACTCATCGGGGCGAATACTTGACCTAATTTACGCAAATTGGCCAGCTGCATCTACATGTTCTTCAATACGTGTCTGTGAATATCCCCTTACTACTATCGACGAACACCACCCTCCGCTTGACTTTGATTTGGACAACGTAGCCCCAGTTACGATCGCTACAGCCATTGATGCTGATAAAAAACTGAATTATGCTCGTGTTGACCTTCCAAAATTGGAGCGATTGATTTTATCTTTTGACAATTCTTTTAACTGTTCGGACTATTCAACCATTGACGATGCCACAGAGGCTTTTTGTGAGTTCATGAGATCTGCTATATGTGAATGCACTCCTGTTAAAATTCCTCGTCGTGGACCACCATGGGCTGATCGCACATTAAATGCATTAAAAAAAGAAAAAAGAAAAGCCTATTCTGATCAACGAGCAGAACGAAACAGCACGTCACGTCTTTATTACAACAGAGTTCATTCTCTCTATCGCCGATATAATAGATCCTGTCACCGAAGTTATTTGAAACAAACTGCACGTTCCCTCTGCAAGTACCCTAGGCGCTTTTGGAGTTATATGGACAAAAAACGAAAATCTACTGGGCTACCAAGCATTATACGTTATGACGGTGACAGTGCCTGTTCCCTGCCAGAAATGTGTAAATTGTTTGCCTTGCGCTTCAAGGACAACTTCGCTTCTCAAACTACTGGTCCAGAAGATGTGGCCGATGCTCTCTCTAACACACCTGTTGGTGCACTGCTCCCTATGCTACCAGTCATCACTGTCGATACGATCATCTCTGCCATCAAACGTGTCAAATCCTCATATACCCCTGGCCCAGATGGTATACCGGCCGTTATTCTAAAGTGGTGTGCTTCTGCGCTTGCTCCCTCGCTGATGAAGATTTTTAAGGAGTCCCTGAGGTGTGGAACCTTTCCTGCCACTTGGAAATCTTCCTGGATGACACCCATCTACAAGAAGGGCTGTAAGAATGATGCTGTAAACTATCGTGGCATAACCTCACTCAGCGTGTGTGCAAAGGTGTTCGAAATGCTAATCTACGAGCCATTGTTGGCCTCGGCCTGCAACTATATTAGTGTGATTCAACATGGTTTTGTACCCAGGCGATCTACAACGACTAATCTACTAGAATTTGTTAGCAAATGCCATAAATCTATCGATAACGGTTTACAACTAGATGCTATTTATACGGATATCAAGGCAGCATTTAACAGTGTATCGCACTCCATCTTGCTAGCGAAACTCGACTTACTTGGTCTCCCAAACTCTATGATAATGTGGCTCAGATCGTACCTTACAGATCGTCAATATTCTGTGAAGTTAGGCCCGTACATGTCAAGTCCAGTGCATGCATCTTCTGGAGTCCCGCAGGGCAGCAACCTGGGTCCTTTGCTGTTCCTTCTTTTCATCAACGACGCGACATTGATCCTTCCGGCTGATAATCATCTACTGTACGCAGATGACGCGAAAATTTTTCGTGTTATTCGTGAACCAGAAGACCACGCCCGACTGCAAACTTCCTTGCATGAGTTCCAGTGTTGGTGCAACCGTAATGCTTTATCCCTATGCACACATAAATGTGAAGTCATCACTTTCAGTCGTTCTCGCTGCCCATCATTGTATGAATATGCGCTTGAGGGACAGTCCTTGGTGCGAAAACTATGTGTTAAGGATCTAGGTGTTTTGCTTGATACAAAACTATCATTTAAGGATCAGCTGGATCATGTAGTAGCCACCAGCAATAGAATGCTAGGACTAGTTATCAATATGACTCGCGAGCTTAATGATATACCTTGCACCAAGGCTCTCTATTGTTCACTTATCCGGTCGTTAATGGAATATGCAAATATCGTATGGTGGCCAACTGCAGCGCGTCCGTTAGCTCGATTGGAATCAATCCAGCGAAAAATTTCACGATTTGCACTTCGCTCATGGAACCAAAGGCTCGATTACCGGACTAGGTGTTTACTACTCGGGCTACCCACCCTAAGTGAGCGTATACGAAAAGCCAGGTTGTCGTTCATCACGGGACTTCTCGACGGCCGTATTGACTCTCCGTCACTACTGGCTGCCATCAACCTGTACGTTCCGGCCAGGCCGCTCCGGACTCGGGCAATGTTGGCCCTCGGCGACCGTAGAACGCAATTTGGCTCCTCTGACCCGTTCCTACTCATGTGCCGTGCTTTCAACGCAGTCAGCGACGCTTTTGAGCCGAGGATTTCGCCAACTGAGTTTAATGATCGTGTTTCTGTGTTAAACTTGGTTCCATAGTGCACATTTTTATGTTCTATGTTATTGTAATCCATTGTAAAGAACTCATTGTAAAACATTGCAAAAATGGTTCGAGAGGGCATTATTGTCCATCGATAGACAAATAAACATAAACATAAACATAAACATATTCTTTTCTCGATTTTGAAGGGAAGACGCTTACTCGCGTACTAGTTGATAGTTTTTATCCATGCGATGTTTTTGATGCTCCAAAACGATGTAATTCATCGCGTATAGAAGTAGAACGCAGGCAGAGCACGGGATCAGCCGTGTCCAACTTTTTAACCAGCGCGTTCTTGACGGTCTCAGCAAGCAATTTTTATTACAATGGATCGAGGTAAACATTGTACCGATTATCAGCGCCATATGATAAAGCGAATGGCGGCTGCTGGCATTAAGCGCAAAACGATCGAGTTCGTAATGGAACGATCGCGCACTTTTGTGGCATACGCGCTTCCGACAACCGAAACGTGCTTAGACAACCGAAACGCGCATGGACAACCGAAACGCGCAAGTCAACCGGACGTTCTCAGAAGACCACGGCGAAAGAAGACCGTAAGATTGTTAAAATATCGAAGAAACACCGATCGCGGGGCGTTGGTCCTGCTAATTACATCAAAAACCCAACCCAAAACACAAAAAAACTACTAACAAATCTATCCAGAACGACATACTTGTGACACAAACACACACCAATAGACACTCAAACACACACACACACACACACACACACACACACACACACACACACACACACACACACACACACACACACACACACACACACACACACACACACACACACACACACACACACACACACACACACACACACACACACACACACACACACACACACACACACACACACACACACACACACACACACACACACACACACACACACACACACACACACACACACACACACACACACACACACACACACACACACACACACACACACACACACACACACACACACACACACACACACACACACACACACACACACACACACACACACACACACACACACACACATGTACACACACACACATGTACACACACACACATACACACACATACACACATGCACACACACACACACACACACACACACACACACACACACACACACACACACACACACACAGTTTGATAGTACTTTTGATCTGTCTCGCGAACTCTGGTTCATTGTGCAATAGCGAGGATGCAATGCTAATGCATAAACCCTTCCCCAAGAAGCATACCGAAAGGTGAACCCATGGAGAAGGGTATATGGCCCAAGGAGGGGGTTTACTGGGTAAGAATTCCATGTCAACACCCGTGCGACAACGGGAGTCTTTCGAAGATTCCCCCTCCTTGTAAAAAAAAACACACACACACAAGTAACGTGGTAAAACAAGTGCACGGTGCGATGAAAAATTAGGGTCCTATCTTATTGTCCAATACTGTACCTTTTTTTATTCTACGGGCCCCTAGCTTAGGCGCGCCATTAGCGCTTTCCTCTCGGGTTCCCATTTTTTGCTCTCCTGGGATTATGATCATTTACTCATTGCCTACTATAGGGAGGGTACCTTGTTCCGAAGTCAAAAATGAAGATTTCACCAAATCGTAGTTTTAACCTCTATTTAGTCGTAGGAGCATGGTTTGAGGTGTCCGTGCGTCAAATAAGCCCCCGTTTGGGTCATACGTCCCCTCCCCAATGAAAATCTTCGTATGACCATAGTCCGAACTTATGAAGCAAAAGTGATGTCTGGTGGGTTCTGCCGATGATCTTAACCTATGATTTATTTAGGCAAATTTAGGCGTATATTAAAGCAAATTTAGGCCTTTGTAGTGCAAGGCCTTGGCCCCGGACGTGGTGCCCCGGGGTCAAAATCTCGAAAATTCAGAAACTCTAGCATCGCTTAAGGTGGTCAGTAGCAAAGGTCAGACCCACGTAGGGGAGAGCGAAGTGGAACTTAAATGTTCAATGCAGCAAATGTTCGCCATGCGGATAAACAAGTTGGAATAGTTCAATGTAGTGTAATGCAAACACGAATCGCAAATAACGATACGGGACCCAGAAGCAATTCTGCGGATCCCTCGGGGAGTGGTGAGTTGATATAAATTAGAGGTGAAAGTCCAAGTTGTTCGAGCTCCGGCTCGGCAGCCGATACGAGGTTCCTGTTGAGCTTGTTTGTACATCGCGCAGAGGCGCCGTTCGGTTCTAGCAATGATTCCCGCCACCATGTTCCATGCGTGCAGAGATCCGTTAGAGCTCGTTCAATGTGTCCCGCCGTGATTACGAAAAAGTCCAACAGTTGACTTAGTTGGGTGTGCGTCAAGTAATCGCGCAGAGATGCCGATCGGTTCCTAGCAATGTTTCCCGTCACAAGGTGGTATTGGCACCTGTGCAGAGTGGCCGTTAGCAATGTCTCCCGTATCACGGTGGTGTACCATCACTAGTGCAGAGTGACCGCTAGCAATGTCTCCCGTCACAAGGTGGTAGCCCAGAAGTGCAGAGAAGCCGCTGTAGCAAAGTCTCCCGTATCACGTTGGAGTTCTTCCACTAGTGCAGAGAGATCGCTGAACCGTTCAATGTGTCCCGTCGTGGTGTGCTTGTACCGAGCACGTAGGATACACCTTGCTTTGTTGGTTTGGGATAGGAGTGGTCGCGCAACTGCCTCCACGCCGCAGAGTGCCAGTTCGGATTGAAGGTCAACTTTAGCCGTTCAATGTATCAGTCGGTGGGTGTACAGATGGCAGCACAACTTCCCCTAGGTGCTCAAGTTGGCTGGGTTGTAAAGCATGTACACATGCGCAGAGTATCGTGCGTACTAGCAAAGTCTCCCGTCACGGTGGTTACGCATGAGTTCCATGCAGTGCAGAGAGATCGTTAGTGCGTGCAATGTACCAGTCGATGTGTCGTACCGGCATACAACCCCGCTTAGAGGCCCGTCGCTCGAAGAGGACAAGAAAGAGTGCGCAGAGTGCCGTACCGGCATAGCAATGTCTCCAGACATACGTTGGGACACCCGACGCAGTGCAGAGAGATCCGCTAGCCGTGTGCAATGCATCCGACGTTGCCTGCTTGTGCAGTCTATCGAATGGCGCCAACGACGCTCCGGCGTCACAGAACAATTCTCGGTGGTCACGGGGGACTTGCGCCTCGCGTGATCAAGAGTGTAGTTCGTGTTCAAGCAATTGACTCGAATTCTGGTTGATCCTACCAGTGATATACGCTCGTCTCAAAGGTTAAGCCATGCATGTCTAAGTACAAGCTTCCTAGAAAGTGAAACCGCATAAGGCTCAGTATAACAGCTATAATTTACAAGATCCTCATCCAAACAGTTACTTGGATAACTGTGGAAAAGCCAGAGCTAATACATGCATTATGCCGGGACTGTTGGCCTCCGGGTCGGCGGAACTGGTGCACTTATTAGTTAAACCAATCGCCTCCGGGCGCTTTGAGTTGAAATCTGGATAAGGATGCCGATCGTACGGTCGCTTGCGACTGACGACAGATCTTTCAAATGTCTGCCCTATCAACTATTGATGGTAGTGTAGAGGACTACCATGGTTGCGACGGGTAACGGGGAATCAGGGTTCGATTCCGGAGAGGGAGCCTGAGAACTGGCTACCACATCCAAGGAAGGCAGCAGGCGCGTAAATTACCCAATCCCGGCACGGGGAGGTAGTGACGAGAAATAACAATATGGACCTCTCTAACGATGGTCCATAATTGGAATGAGTTGAGCATAAATTCTTTTGCAAGGATCAAGTGGAGGGCAAGTCTGGTGCCAGCAGCCGCGGTAGTCCCAGCTCCACTAGCGTATATTAAAGTTGTTGCGGTTAAAACGTTCGAAGTTGATACCCCGTCCAGACTCGCGTCCGTCGCGGGCGCCCGGCCTCTCGGTTGGGACCGTCCGTGTACGCGCTCGCGGCTGCGACTCACAATGGTGTACCTGGGCGTTCTACTCCGTGACGGGTCAGGACTTGTCGCCGCGACCTCGTCGGTCAAGGTCTTGTTCGACCCAGCTTCATGGTGCCCGGGAACTCTCGTTTACCTTGAACAAATTAGAGTGCTCAAAGCAGGCTAGTTCAAAGCGTCCGGTCCTCCGGGGCCGGCGTTGGCCGAGAATAATTTTGCATGGAATAATGGAACATGACCTCGGTCTGAGTGGTTTCGTTGGTTTGTAATAGACCAAGAGGTAATGATTAACAGAAGTAGTCGGGGGCATTGGTATTACGGCGCGAGAGGTGAAATTCGTAGACCGTCGTAGGACCCACAGAAGCGAAAGCGTTTGCCAAGGACGCTTTCATTAATCAAGAACGAAAGTTAGAGGATCGAAGGCGATTAGATACCGCCCTAGTTCTAACCGTAAACGATGCCAATTAGCAATTGGGAGACGCTACCTACCTTCGGTGCTCTCAGTAGCTTCCGGGAAACCAAAATCGGGTTCCGGGGGAAGTATGGTTGCAAAGTTGAAACTTAAAGGAATTGACGGAAGGGCACCACAAGAAGTGGAGCTTGCCCGGTTTTGAAATTAACGGCTAAGTGCGCGAAAAGTTTCACGGCCAAAACGGAAAGTGCCGTTTATAGTGTGGTGTGTGAGTCGAACTATACACGGACTCACGTTCCGGCTGAAATATAGTGAGTGGTTGAAGTGTTAAAGTGGTGGGCACACGGGTAAAAGTAAGGCTCAGCCCTCTACGTTACATTGGAGAAGCGTTACCTTTTGCTTTCGCTAGCGTACACCAGGCGGCGCTACGGTCACAGCCATTACCGAACGACCCAAGTTACATTTTTTCGAATGTCAAAATCAAAGCAAACAGCTGATGATATATTTACATTTTGTGTTGAGATTTCGTTCCAGTGCGTGCAATAAAAAAGCAAATTGTGTATAATTTAAGTTGAGTTTGCGTCTGATATTTTCATTAACGATGGTAAGTAGACACACATGTTCGAAAAGACAACTTTGTGTTTGTTTTAGATGTTAACACATTACGGCGGAGTGGTGCGGAGCAAAGGCATGCAAAGGCAAAAGAGGAGCAAAGGCAAAGGCGACCGGTCAACCAGATATGCTTTTAGTAAGTGTTTTATATGTGATTTTAAAATGTGTTTGTTATACTAATACGTGATCGGATATAATTACAGGCTTTCCTCTGGACCATTGAAGATTGGATTGCTAAATCGGATGTATGGAGTGCGGACGATGTGTGTGCAGTTGCGATGGAGCACGAAAGCAGTTGTCAAGCGGATGCTGCAACATTGTCGACAACAGATGCTGTACAGCAGCCTTCCGAGCTGTTAAATGTCCAGGACAAATAGATGCTATAGCAAAGAGAAAAAGCTCAGAAACTGCATCATTGCATCGGAAACAAGGTAAGATTATAACGATGACGATGACGATGACGACGAGAACGACGATAGAACCTGAATTGGGTGCGTGAATAATCAGTATAGCAAGGGTTTCATCCGCAAATTAGAGTGTCAGGAAAGCATTCATAGCATAGCATAGCATAATTATACAGTGTATTAGCTGCAAAATAGAAAAGCTACAGGTAGCGATAATCTAAATCTAATACAATCACAAAGCTATGCAGCATGCACTAGCTTGAGGATAATGTTAAGGCAATCATTTTGTATGTATTATACAATGTATGCTGCAATGTATACATAAAATATATAAACAAATTATGTTCGAAACAGGGACTAACGCTGCAACCAAATGCCCTTAAACTTTTAACATGATGACAGTGTTTTCAGCTGTTTGATAAAAATATCACAGAAATGGAAAGAAACGGATTATGTGTGTATCGTTATGGTTCGTAGGTATGAGGTATTTATGTTTCAGGACGATTTTTAACAGATAGGATGAAAGATTTTACATCATTTGACTGTAACTATTTTTAATTAAATGATATTTTATTCTCTTTTCAGGAAAGGGTTAAAACGAACATATTGCAGCACAAGGCATCGTTCGCCGTTTTAACGTTCTTGCTATGCGGTACTTACAGATGCACTTCCATCGCCGTGGTCAAGTTTAGTTTAGTTTAGTTAAGTTAAGTATAGATTAGTTTAGTTTAGTTTGGTTAAGTTAAGTTAAGTGTAGTTATGTTGCGAAAACGCTTTGTCCTAAAGATGTTTGGAGTCGTTCCCGAGATGTCCTCGGCCTGCTGTTGCCGTCTACATCGCATGGCTGTTTGAGCAAGTCGTGTTGCGCAGCAGTTTAAAAGTAGTAGTAAAGGATATTAGGCTTAAAATACGAATGCTTAGAATACTATCAAGCAAGCGGTCTTAGGCGATACATCTTGTGGTACTTATCATTACACGTGTAGTTAGCTCTGTGACTGATTATCAAATAATCTCGATATTATCTGTTCAGCACACTCGGGTATGCTGTGTTGGAAAAGACGACACCATTACTATTATCTAACGTTCGCCCGTAGTAAGGACTGACTATCAGGCTACGCGGTATGGAATAATGCCTTGAAAGCCTGTATAGGTCGGCATGTCCGCGTAGGATGTGTACGCCAAATAGAAGAAGAAGAGCGTTCGATGTCCTCTGTACCACACCTCCTTCCTTTCTTATCCGGCGCTACAACCGCTTTGCACAAATTTAATTGACATAACCTGTTAGCTTTAAGATAACAAAAAGCATTCGTTATACATTAAACTATTGTGAATGGTGTTATAGTTATTATAAATTAGAACAATTTCTAGCAATGTAATACCCACCACAATTACGCTCACAGTACTAAAGCAAAACAAAAGTAGAATAGATTCACATTCTTTTTCATACATACTTTATTAAATTGATCGTACAAACAACAGTTAGCAAAGATTATCATTTAAAAACAGGAAGGTTTTGTATAGGGTACAATATGAAGAAGAATAAAGTAAAACAAACACCCCAATAAGAGTCTACTGCGAGCTAGAAAGGAGAACGATTCATTCCATGGGGATGTTGTAGTTGAATCCTATACTCGTTTGAATACAATTTGAAGATTACGATATTCTTATAGTGTATATTGAAATTCTATTTCAGTTATATATATGGGGAACATTTAAATGTTGTTGTTTTTTTTTAAATCCATTTATCAGTCCTTTTGGTTGATCTGGTCTTGGTGCTTATGATACATTTTTTCTGTTATGGCAGAAGTTCCGATTTCGCTTCCAATTTAAAATCGATCATTTGGGTGTCCGATCAATACGGCTTGAATAGTGATGTTGTGGTGGATTGCTCGTAGAAATATTTAGTTAGTTTCAATATAGTAGCCAATGAGACAAATGGTTGCGCGAAGGTTCGTATGGCCCTCAGTTCATCGAGATGTCGTCCGCTTTGTCAGATCGATTGTCAACGATCAAAGATCCGTCGTCACACACCTGCGGTACTAAACGAATTCGGGCTTCCGAAAAGCCGTTTCCGCCACGTTCACATCGATTTGGTTGGACAACTTCCGACGTTAAATGGAAACCGGTACTAAGTAACGATGATCGACCGGTTTAGTTGTTGGCGGAAAGCAGTTCCCCTACCAGAAATGTTAGCAGAAACTGTCGCCAAAGCATTTTCTGAATGTAGGATATCTCGGTTGAGCGTTTCAGCAACAGTCACGACAGATCAAGGACATGCGTACTACAGCGTACCATCCCGAAGCTAACGGCCTTATCGAACGCCTGTATCGATTCGCAACGTTGGTGCGATCAACTGCCGTTGGTCCTGCTCGGCTGATATCAGGGAAGATATCGATTGTTCTGTAGTTTAAATGACATACGGACAGTCTCTGCGAAATCCGGCCGATTTTTTTTTTAACTTTCTAAGACAGAAATTTGCCGGTCTGGTGGTACAGTCGTCAACTCGTACGACTCAACAACATGCCCGTCATGGGTTCAAGCCCCGAATAGACCGTGCCCCCATACGTAGGACTGACTATCCTGCTATGGTAACAATAAGTCACTGAAAGCTAAGCTCACTTCACTAGTGGGTACAGGCAGGCCTTGACCGACAGCGGTTGTTGTGCCAAAGAAGAAGAAGAAGAAGACAGAAATATGTCGTTCATAGTTTGCCGAACTGCTTTGCCGTACCATGCAAAAGCGTTTTTGTGCGAATCACCTCGGTTTAACGGCTTCTTCGACACCCATACCAGGGGTACGGTTTCCCCATACATTTTCAAATTATCGAAAGGCATGAAAAGAACGTATCGAACCAGCATAAGTCTGCGAACAGGATCCGAACGAGGATGATGAAGGAACAAAACTTACACCATCCGCTCACCGTGTACGGTTGTATGGACGGTGGGGGACTTAGGGGAACTCGGTGGTGGAGTAATTGTAGCAGTATGTTGGTTGTAATCTAGTAACCATCATATATAAATAATGAACAATAAACATAAAGTGAATGAAGTCAGTCTTAGTTCACTCGTTCACAACGGTTGACATCGTTTTTCTATCGCTTCCGCAAAGGTAATACCTGAAAGACAGTTGTGTGTTTTGAAATGTAGGCTGAAATAGGCGGGTGAAGTAAAATAATTTTAAAATTTTAGATGTTCTATTTAGCTTTAATTGAAATAGTTTATTTTATTTTCCTTTTCATAATTTACAGGACAAACGGAAGACTGGTGCTAGCTGTTGCTTTCCATGGTAGTTTTCTTAATCCATTTTTCTTTCAACCATGTTTTCTTTAAACCATTTTTCTTTCAATCGTTTTTCTTTCAATCGTTTTTCTTTCAACAATTTTTTCATTCAATCATTTTTTTTTTTCTTTCAACTATTGTAAATTAAAACATACCCAATCGTATGAGAAGAGTAAACAGTGAAATATTATCCAATATTTGGTGCTTTGTGATATAAGTGATAGTGTTGCAGATGACTAAGGACAAGCATTACTTTTTTCAATTTTTCTTAATTTATTTTACTTAAACTTAAGGTACTATAACGTTGTGCAAGTTGCATTAGATGAACATATCTTAACTTATATTCTATAAACAATATTAAAAAAAACTACTCCACATAATTGCACCTTTCCTAAAGACATCCTTAATCATTACTCCTCTTGGCCAGATTCGAACCCCGCCCCCCCCCCCCCTTCCCTTCCTTTTTCACTTTCTGTCACGCACACACAACTAGTTGACGAGGTAATTAGGAAGCGTATCGTCCTATCTGTTCTGACAGTGCGAATGAATCTGATCTGCCATGATCGGAAATTGTTTTATTTGGACATTGGTTTGTTTTATTAACAATTCATTGCTATCGTTTAGCTTCTGCTCGATGTTGACAAAAGCTCTAGTTGCTGTCACTATAGGCCATGAAAAACTGTCGCTTATGAGTGTTTTGGATTATAATGTATAAGCTGATCCTGCTTTGGGTTATGATGTGTAATTTGTTCTAATTGTTAAGTGTTTATCTATCTTTGCCTGCGCTTTTGGTGATGTATTCTCGGTTCCACTACTTTTCTATAAGTGTGCTTCGGTGTGGCAATTTTTGTATGAACGATGTGGCCTAAATTCTTCCGAGGTGTGTTGCTATGGTGTGCATGTGTTTATGTCTGATAGTGTTTATTGTAATACAGGGGTTTCCAATTGAGTTTAGACTAGCCGCATACTTTTTTTGAATAGTCGCATTAGATTCTTGACTAGCATTCTCTATTTTTGATTACGAGCAATGGATTATTGACTAGGAGCAATTGATTTCAGCAGGTCCTTGCATGACAACCTAAGAGCGTCGCGTTTATAACACCCGGTGTGATAGATCGACTTGAATAATAATCTGTGGATATTATTTAATTTCATCCGCTCATCAGTTGAACGTGTTTGTTTTACTACTATATATCGTCCACAAAATAAGATATATTTTATCTGATAGGTTTTTGGTGCTATTGTTTTGATTTTATTAACGCACAATACAACACAAAAGCACTTAACGGCTGAATTGAAATATGCAGTAGTGAACCCACAGGCATAACCTAATCAAAAGCTAGATTAACCGTAGAGTTGGCAACCAGATTTTCACACGTAAGTTGGCAACCGGCATACCCGGGTATTCCACACGTTTTGATGCAAAAAAATAACGATTTTCATAGGTAAACAATGCTTTCTATATTTTAATGCTGTAAGCAAGCAATGCCGACCATATATTCTCTTCTATTTCATTTATTCATTAAGTTTTTTCATTTTATTATAAAAATAACGGTCAAATTGAAATTTGGAATCGCTTGAATTTGACTCGAAAATAAGCACAATACGAAAAGAGGAAGAAGAGAAACGTCATTCTCCATACAAAATGTATGGAATACCTGGGTATGCTGGTTGCCAATTTACGTGGTAAAGTTAAAAAAATTCAAAATAAAATACTTACAGGCTGTTTAAAATTACAACTTATGCACCAAAAAATTATAAATTAAAAGTTGGGAGGCTACGGAAAATTTCAGGTCAATAAAAGCAATGAATCAAAAGTTATTGCAGTTCGACGTTGAAAAAAATACCCGGGTATCCGGTTGCCAACTTAAAGGTTAAGCAAGTTTTTCAGAGTGACCATATGTAGTTCTATCGATTTTCGATCGAATATCGGTTTACAATTGAGCACACTAAAACTCAGTTTTTCTAACCAAAAATCAAATATTTTTCGAAGTATTGACCGTTCAACCATCAAATTGGAATTTCTTAAATTTTATGAGTGAATATAAAGTTGTTTAAATTGAAAATTACCGAATTTGATTTAGATTTCCTACCGATAACCTCTAAAAACAATCTGGTCACTCCGCGCCAGCAACCGGTCTGTTGAAATCAATTGCTCCTAGTCAATAATCCATTGCTTGTAATCAAAAATAGAGGATGCTAGTCAAGAATCTAATGCGACTATTAAAAAAAAGTATGTGGCTAGTCTAAACTCAATTGGAAAACCCTGTAAGTGTTAAATGTGTTTAATGAAAATAGTAATGCGTTTTGTAAACAGAAAAAGTGTTTTAATTGTGCTATACTATAGTTTATAAATTTACCTTTGATTTGATATCCAATGGGATGCCGAGGTTCCAGCGATTGAAATTTGGGCTTTGATGAAATTGGGTTATACTATGAAAAAGTAGATGTAGATTAAAAAAAGTGCCATGTTAGCCATGCTGAAAAATTGTTTAAAGCTTTCTGTCGCGCACACGAAAGTGTCTTTCGGAGCAGCAGCTTAAGACAGGCACAGTACACGCCGACTTAAGCACAATAATGAACGCACCAACTGGTTCTTGTCAAGTAATGGCTTCATTAATTTATTCAATTGATTTTATACTCTAAAAATGCTGACCGTCGTCGATCAGCATATTCTTCTTAATCTATTCTTCTTAGCCTATTTTTCCATTTAATCGTTAAACCAGCGCGCATCGCTGGCGCGTTGCATAACATAGCTAGTCAGCATTTATTGACCTAGCAACGCTTTGTTTTTTAAGCCTAAATTGTCGTCAGCGACATCCCTCCCCCCGTAAATCCTCGTAGGGGAGTTACAATTCTAGGTTTAAAGTGGGTGGCCTGCATGGAGGAGGACCAATATTTTGTTTTAGATATTTCTTGATTAACATCGCGGAAACCAAGATGACCGTAATAGAAACACTTAGTATGGTTATCGAGAAGAGTACATAGTTACTGGTTACTGATTCTACTTCGTTAGACTTATCTTCTTTTGATATGCTTAAATTTAACATGGGTTTAAAATATGCTCTAACTTGCTCAGATTTTATTAGCATCGTCGGTTGTATTTCGAACTTGCTCGTCAAAATGCTACAGTCTAGTGACAAGGTTATGATTCCGATTGAGCAGCTTGGTGTAGTGAGTGTTTTATTACATTTTAGTAATATCTTATCAGGGTTGGTAGAGAAGAACAGAATACTGTTTGGATTTGTAAGTTGTATAAATTCAGTGACTTCTGGCCCTATTTCCTTTGAACTACATCTGGTACCACTTTCTGTGTGTAGTAATGCTGATGCTATGCAGTCTGGTTCTCGTTGTATTATTTTCTCAGAAGATATGTAATGCGATTCGTTCAGTTTAACAATTTCCTTCGGATATAAGTAACTAGTTTCGTTGATGGCTATTGTATTTTCGTGTATGTCTAAAATCGTATAATTAGCAAAGTTTGGAATGGCTATGACTTTAAACATCTCGTAATTTTCTATCGATACAATTACGTTTTTGATAGAAAAGACTATTTCACCATTTTCTATCCTCCTATTGGTTATTTCCGAGTATTCTAAAACATTATAATGACTTGCCATCTTTCTTCGTATAGTTTGTTTTAACATCTCTTCATCCTCTAAATATAATTGGTTTGAATCTATTTCGTGATACTTATTTATCATGTCTTGTACTAGAGCGGTTGTAAGCATGATCGTTTCTTGTATGTACTTTGTTAGAACTTCATTTTTGTTGTGCTTAAATTCTTTGCTGAGAACATCTATACCATCATAGAGTTTGTCTATTCGGTGACGTAAATTTTCTGTTAACTCATTGTGTTTTTTATTTGTTTGGGTCAAACGTTCGGACACATGTGTAATTTTTGTATCCTCTGCTGCTCTGAAGGCTGCTAATTGCTCGTCTATGTCGTCTCCCCCGAACATGAAATCTTTTAATATACCAAATATTCCCCGGGAGCGTTTTGTCCTTTTGTGACTTATTCCTTGAATTAGTTGAATTGCATGGTTGCATTCGCGCTGGATTGTAACTTTTAGATCTGAGAGTTCGGAGTCCGTACTATTAACGGAGTTCAATACTGTGGTTAAGTGTTTTTTCAACGTTTGTAACGTATCCGTATCATTTGCCGGACGTGTCCCCGTATGGAATGTCGTTTCCCATGCTCCTTTTTTCAATAGGAGTGTCCCAATATGATCAAAGTATATTCCTGGTTCAGGGATAGGTACGATCGATAAGCATTCGACTTTAAACAGAGCGGCTATGTATATTGTTATTTTAAGGATGAGCTCCATGATACGGGCCTAATTTTGAGCTTTTTCCTTTTTGGTATTTGACTTGCTAGTTCTTCTGCTTTAGCTTTTATAACGTTAAGATTTGTTTCCTTCCTTTTTCCCCAATTTGGAAATGTTTGATCTCGTTTTACCTCGAGTACTGCTAGTTTTACAGTTGGCCTATTAACTACATTATTACCTACTTTGATTCGTGCTGAACGAGTTTGTCCGTCTACGCCAGTTACCAGCTCGCAGATTCGGCCTTTAAACCACTTTCCTTTCCTTTGTTCATCGGGAAACGTGACAATATCGCCTATTTGTAATGGTTTGGCCGGTTGAGTCCACTTTTCTCGTATAGAGAGCTTTGGGAGATACTCAGCTATCCACCGTCGCCAATATTGTTGTGTGATTGCCTGGGCCCTTTTCCAATCGGACCGTACCAATTCTGTTTTGGTGATATCTGAGATATTCGGCTCTGCCTCGCCGGAACAACCTAGCAAGAAATGAGCTGGAGTTAGGGGCTCGTCATCTTCTTGTTCTAGTGTTAAGTGAGTCAATGGTCGATTATTTGTTAGGAACTCTATCTCAGTTAGTATTGATCTGAGAACGTGTTCTTTATAACTCTCAGCCATGGGAAGCAGACTCTTGATTTCTCCAACCATTCGCTCCCACGCACCTCCTAAATGAGGGGCGCCTGGTGGGTTAAAGATCCATTCTATGCCTTCTGAGGCACATCGATATCTTATTTGTTTCATCTCATTGTCGGCTCCGACAAAGTTGGTCCCATTATCGCTGTATAGGAAAGATACCTTTCCTCTTCTGTATTGCAAATTTTTTAAGCAAACAATAAAGGTGCTTGCCGTTAGATCAATGGCTATTTCTATATGGATTGCTCTTGTGGTTAAACACGTAAATATAACACCCCACCTTTTTTCTGACCGTCTGCCTATCGTAACGAATAGGGGGCCGAAGTAATCTACTCCACAATGCGTAAATGGTTTTTTAAACACTGCTGTTCTACATGTTGGCAGTGGTGCCATTATTGGTGGGATTGGTTTAGCTCGTGCGTTTTTGCAGTATTGACATTTGTTTATTACGTGCTTAAGACTGCTTCTGAGATCTATCACCCAGAATTTTTGACGAACTGCAGCCATCACTGATTCGCTCTTCTGGTGATAGTACCTCTCATGATAATGTTGCAGGATAAGGTTTGTAATGTGATGCCCTTTTGGTAGGACAATAGGGCTACGTGCGTTAAATTGAAGAAATTTAACGTGTTCAAGTCTTCCTCTAGAACGCATGATCCCATCTTGGTCCAACATAGGGCACAGGCACCTAATTTTACTGCTGCCATTAATCGGGTTCTTCAATGAGAGTTGTATCATCTCCGTTTGAAAGCTTTCCCATTGAGCCTTTTTTATTAAGTGGCACTCAGCTAAGTCAAGGGTAGCTTTATCGATTGCTGTCGAAAATGACAGAGATTTAGCCTTACTTTTTAACCAATCCAAGTACTTTAGTGCGTACGCTACCGATCGTTTTAGACGGTGCCAGTTGGAACACCATTCGACGGAAATGGCGTCATAATCTATTCTTTCCACTGTTCTCGAAGTGTTTACCCTTTTCCGGTCTTCAAATGTGTCCGGAATGTCTGGTGTTAGTATTTTTATTTCTAAATTTTTGAGAAAGTCGGGACCATTTAACCATATTGACTTTTTCTTACAAGTTTTTGTAGCTTCGTCAGCAGGGTTTTCTGCAGATGCTACCCAGTTCCACTGCTTCGGAGAGTTGAACTCCAAAATTTCTCCGATTCTCAGGGCTACGAACTGATTATATGTTCTAGGTTCTGAGTTAAGCCAAGCTAGAACTGTTTTTGAATCGGTCCAAAAGAATTCTGTTTGAACCCTTAACCGCAATTCCCTCTTGATTGATTCGTTTAGGCGAGTGCCTAGCACTGCCCCTTGCAATTCAAGCCTAGGGATCGACAGTGGTTTGGTAGGAGCGACTCTTGATTTTGCGGCCACGATACTTATGTCGATGCCTAAGTCGTGGACTGTCCTAAGATACGTAACTGCGGCAAAGGCTTTTTCTGACGCGTCTACGAAAGTATGGAGCTCCCTGATCTTTACGTTATTTTCAATCGAAAAACATCTAGGTATGGATATGTTGATCGAGTTTTCGATTCGGCTTATCCAGTTTTCCCATTTTTCCTTTATGGACTGTGTGACTTCGTCATCCCAGTCTAGTTTAGTTTTCCAAAGATCTTGCATCAAAATCTTACCTTCAACAGTAATGTTGGCAAGATGGCCTAGAGGATCGTAGATTTTCATTATATATGAGAACATCTGACGTTTCGTTAGTGTTTTAATATCTGCCCTTTTAAACTTGTAGGCAAAGACGTCAGACTCTTTGTCCCAAACCAATCCCAACACTTTATCGAAGTTTTGATTTTTCTCCTCTATGCCAAGTACACTTTTCTCGGATAACCATACTAAGTGTTTCTATCCTCTCTGGAGCCACCATTTGTCGCGCACACGAAAGTGTCTTTCGGAGCAGCAGCTTAAGACAGGCACAGTACACGCCGACTTAAGCACAATAATGAACGCACCAACTGGTTCTTGTCAAGTAATGGCTTCATTAATTTATTCAATTGATTTTATACTCTAAAAATGCTGACCGTCGTCGATCAGCATATTCTTCTTAATCTATTCTTCTTAGCCTATTTTTCCATTTAATCGTTAAACCAGCGCGCATCGCTGGCGCGTTGCATAACATAGCTAGTCAGCATTTATTGACCTAGCAACGCTTTGTTTTTTAAGCCTAAATTGTCGTCAGCGACACTTTCATTAATGGTAAATGTTTTGCAGTACTGGAATTCAGCGGGACAGAATTGACGGAAAGCACACTACGCTAATGGGGAGAATTATACAGAAAGTCTAATCATATCTCCAGTCTTTTAACCACAACAACACTGCCTCAATTATACACGGATAGTGGAGCAAGAAAAAAGTAAACATACCTGTTTCTACGTATAAGCAGTATTAATTCGATGTTGTTTTTCCTGCGATGAATGTTAGCGTTCCAAACTGTGCCAGCATTTGAGTCATCGACAAACTGAGACAACGCTTACCTTACCATGTGGGGTAAAAGGACCTTATTTGTGAAGCTGAAATGAAAAAAAAAACTTCCTTTCCAGTTGGTATATACAAAAGGTATAAAAAAATACCAATTGAATACTCCAGCCAGCACCACGAGGAGGTCGAAAGGAAATGGCCAGCCATGCTAGAAGAAACAAATTAATAATATGTCTATATGAGGTAACGCAAATATCGAAAATCAATGTGTGACTTTCACAGCTTCCAATAAAGGCTGAAAACAATCATCAGGGTGCATTTTGCGGAAGTGATATTCCACCAAATACTGATTCAGGTGCGTAATGCGGTTTGTGCCTTTTTTCTTAAGGAAATCTTTAAGCCAACGCCATAGATTTTCGACTTTTTGCGTATGAATGAACTTATTGTCGGGATGAACGAAATTTTTGGAATGGTTTACCATGCCATGGCTGTACCCAACCTCGGCTAACGAAACATATCCTCCCCAAGAGTCGGTTAGGATTGTTGTGCCATCATCTACGTTGTCGCATATTAACCGAGTCAACGTATCAGCGTTCCGATGCTGTACTCGCTGCAGAAAAATTTCGTTCGTCTCCCGACAAATTCCACCAACCAACCACTCTCCGTCACTCTTTGTGCGAGTGAGCCGTCCACGGTTATATTTTCGTGAAGTTATTTTCGTCTCATCGATTTCGACTGTCTTGCCCGGACCGCCAATTTTTGATGGCGCCAGCATTGCGACAACATCGAAAAGGAGGAGACGTATATTACGGAAATGGTCAATTACCGTTATCTTGCTGAGCTGCAGCTGCTTCACCACTTCTGCCACGCTGACATTGATACTCCACAGGTACAGCAACAGGACCTCCTGCATCAGTGTAAGTCTGGATCCTTCAAAGAAAGATCCAGCACGGACACTGACTTCCGCGTTTTTGCACATTCGTCCTGTGCACACCCACTTGCAGCGATCCTTCGTCCCCTTTATGTTTTTACGCAGCCGCATCGGCTGCTCGCACTTCCGGCACAGCTGAACAGCCTGCAATAGCTTATGATCTATAAGCCATTCGACTGCTGCAACAGGCTTGTGGTGATCTTGGGTTTGACATCCCTGATTTGCGCGACGAAACACTCAATCGAGTTCGACACCTCAGCGCGAGCAGTATAAATATAAGCGAATTTTAGTTTGTAAGAGGACTCTAAAAAATACACTTGATCAAAGCAGAACGCTCGGACACATCCCATCACTTGCTCCACTGAAAGAAATAAAATACGCAGAATCGTACAGGCTCATGCAGCTTAAGCACCAGCGATGCAAACGTTTCGGTCGCCCTAAAATTGGTAGAATAAAGTTGAAAAATTATCACAGCTTGTTCGTACATTACTCTTAATGTTCACCCTTTTGTCTTCTGATATGGCGCAACAACCACAGTAAGATAGGGCATGAAACATTATCAAACAATTACCAACACGATAATGCAACCAATTCAATTAAAAAAAAAAGTTTATCCGATATTTTAAACTGGAAAATAATATTAAGTGGAAACACACTGTAACCATAAAACCATAATTAATGTGCAAAGTCTTAAGCCAAATCTTGGAAATGGGGTATAATAATATTCTATTATTATTCGCCGCCAAATTTTACTGAAGGGTTAACATTTTCAGGCGGTCCTATATGAACTGGATATTAGATATTAGAATCGAGATCGTAACAGGGTCGGGAATGAACAGCGATATAGCCTCGGGCCGTAGTTGGAAGACTTCTGCTCTATACTATCTGAAATTTGCATTTTTTTTTTTTCATTAAGCGAAAGTGTAAAGCCAAATGCATTGGAGCCCCTCAAAATGAGCTCCCATGATGACAAATGTTTCACTTAACCATCAATTTTCAATGCTCAACAAATACATCTCTTATTATTTTGCGTAACAACCATTATCGATCAAGGCCTGCCTTTTATACCATTAATTGGTTGGACTATCGGTGGGTTATTGGCTACCCGCAGCAGGATAGTCACTAAGGGGAGCACGGTCCATATGGGACTTGAACCCATAATGAGCATGTTGTAAATACCTCGCTTAAAATTTTGCATAACAAGCAATATCATTTGTGTTTTTGGTACATGTTTTGGTGCAGATGTGAATTTAAAATCACGATGAGTATTTTCTTTACCTTTGATTTTCGCCCAGAATCGTTAATTATAATACTATTGTCAAGAGGATAAGTGTCACAATATTGTGCGAGATATTGACGAATGTTTCTAGCGCGTTTTTTTTTAACCTACTTGCTGATGAAGGCGAAAGTTTACCCAACCTACTGCATATATACATATCGTTTTAAAGTGTGTGGAAGAATTTTTTTTGCAACTCAATTTATCAATCGAATCCACAATCGTTAGTTGGTACGTTCTCCTTTCTCTACCATCATTATCTATCTTGTACTATTGTTGCACGGGAAATAGAAACCCTTCTACCACAGGTACCATTACCTGTAATATTTCTTGGTAATTTCAATGGCCGGCATTCTACCTGAACAGATTCACTATCTAACCCCACTGGCCATATGTTGCAGGACTATTTTGGTACCTGAAGCAACCAGATCATTACATAGTCCATCAGAAATGGCCCAGGTGAAAAAATAAAGCGGCTGATTCGGAAAAGTGCACAACAGAACTATCACACACATTAGCCCCCCCTGAGATAATGATTCCTTCCTTGTGCGTTTTAGGGAAACAATAAAAAATACAGCCTTAACTAGCATCGCTTATATAAAGGGTACAGTAAGCAGAAGTTTCGTCCGCTGGTGGAATGAAACAGTTGTCCTCGCCATTAAAGCTCGACAAATTGCAATTATGATATTGTTATGATGGGTTTGCAACACACAATTTTCCATGTAATTTTCTTCAGATCTGAGTCAAGAATCCTGTTTAACGAGTTGATGCTTCCGACCAAAGTTACAAAAGTCTTTTTTTAGTATGGCGTACTTAATTGGTACGTATATTCTTTTTTTAATATGACGTACTTAATTGGATTACTCCTTCCGATACTATAATATTTGGTGTTCCGATACTATTCCAGATGATCGGAAAACTTGTTTCGCAATTCCCATTCCAGTACTCAATAAACAGTCACTCCTGAATTGCATTGGCAAAACCGGGTAGAGAATGGTAAATAGAAGTCTGACGCAAAAATTAGAAGACCGCAATAGTACCTTTGTACCAAGCAACATATTAAGTTTTTTTTAAACTATATCTGTTGCAAGCAGTCTACATACATAACTGTTAAATGTTATAGACTGCTATCGTTCCGTAAACCTAAGAAAGCTGGATGACTTAATAAAGTAATACTTTTAATAATAATAATCATAAGCATTATAATAATAATAATAATAATCATAATCATAATCATAATTATAATAATAATAATAATAATAATAATAATAATAATAATAATAATAATAATAATAATAATAATAATAATAATAATAATAATAAAAGTATTTATAATAATAATAATAATAATAATAATAATAATAATAATAATAATAATAATAATAATAATAATAATAAAAGTATTTATAATAATTATAATAATAATAATAATAATAATAATAATAATAATAATAATAATAAAAGTATTTATAATAGTAATTATAATAATAATAATAATTCAAATAATAATAATAATTATAACAGGGCTTTAAAGGTGGCACAGTCGCTGAAACATATTGTTTTGCATTTCTTCTTCTTCTTCTTTGGCTCAACAACCGATGTCGGTCAAGGCCTGCCTGTGCCCACTTGTGGGGCTTGGCTTTCAGTGACAAATTGATTCCCCCCCATAGCAGTATAGTCAGCCCTACGTATGGCGGCGCGGTCTATTTGGGGATTGAACCCATGGCGGGCATGTTGTTGAGTCGTACGAGTTGACGGCTGTACTACGAGACCGGCTCAACCGTTTGTTTGCATTTAACCGACCGAATTTTGCTGTACTACCTGTGATAAGGTAATTGCAAGAGGCAATGGGCTTGCAAAGACGAATCGTGATGAAATTAGCTTATATTTATTTACTTATTTATTTCTACAAATGTCCGCCTCGAGGGCTTAACAATGTTTCTTAATTACTAAGGAAAGGATAAGGATGAGGAAGAGTAAAGACGAGAACGGAAGAGGGATAAAGGAGTGTTAAAATCGAACAAATGATAGTATGAATTAAATGCAATCTGAGCTTTAAGGAATTATTGTATTGTGAAACAAGAGCTTAGTTACGCACAAGGAAGCTGGCTACCGACCGATCGTACTACAGGGTTCGGACACTCCTGAGGGAGGTCAAAACCGCAACACGGTTGTAGCGCTGGATAACTAAGTCAGTCAGTAAAGAAATTAAGAAAGTTTAAAGGGAAGTCTATGGAAGTGTGTAACACAGAAAGATATAGTAAATAAAAACAACTACAAAAAAACCGACCGCTTAATAAAGAAAACGGATTAACAATAATGACAGAGAATTATCGAGAACTACACCCCCCACTTGGACACCGGGCGCGGCCCAAATGAGGCTAGAACCCGTGCCGAGCATGTTATGTTGCAAAGTCGTGCGAGCTGACGACTGTACCACGGGATCGTCTCGGTGTGTTAAAAAAAAAAATTGTGCTGAAGAATATTTATCACAAAAAAACTTCAATCGTAATGAAATTACCTTATGTTAAAAAAAACAAAAGAAAAAAATAACAAAGTAACTATTCCTTAACAAAAGCTAAAAAAGTTTCGGATATTGGGTAAATAGAAAAAAAATTACACCGCCGCTGAAGCTACACACAACACCAACTAAAAAAGAGTAACAACACACATCTGGGGCGCCGCCACGCGCTTCAACGGGTTTAGAAGAGTTGAGGGTCTGGGTGTGTTGGTTCACATGAGGCTTGAACCCATGCCGGGTGCGCTGAAGGCTAAGTAACTGATCGCGCTGATAGTTGTGCCATAAAGCCACCCATCAGGACCCCACACATGTTTCAAATATTAATTATCACGACATGTTTCTTTCACTCTGATGCGTCACACACGCCTTTTTAGCACACTCGCAGCCATGTAACTTTTTTTTTCACTTTTGTTCACTTTTTTTCACTCACAAAACGAATGCAGGTGCTGAAAAGATCGAGCTGGAAAAATGCCACCGCCACCCCCGCACCCACTCCACCACTATCACTTAAAGCGGGCCTTAGCCACAAAACGCACTGCTTTGCACGTTCAGCGCTATGGCGGTCCCTGGGAGCGGCCGTCTTTCGCTGGGAAAACAATCATTGGCCATAACTGTACTTTACCCGCATGAATAGAAGCGGGAGGCAGGTACAAGAAACTTTTTTCAATGAATATTCCTGTGGCCAAACATCTTTTTGCAAACATAACAGAATTTGTATAACAACCA